>NC_066869.1:33326311-33393811 GCF_022985175.1 Labeo rohita | reverse complement strand
ACTCATTTTACAGTCCACATCTAATCTTAGGGAAGAAGATACCGTGCAAATTGCGGCCGGGGCGGTAAAGTGCCAGTGCTTATTTTGTTTAGTCTCCTTCCAAAAATCCACATCGCGCTCGCCGGACTGAAGCGGCTCGCATTTCAGCACCCTCGTCCTTGTGATCGAAACCCACCGTATCTGTGAATGGCCAGGACTGGCGTGCACATTCATGTCTCTGATGGCGAGCAGACTGTTTGGAGCAGCTGTTTTCATTGCTAACCCGCCTATTTTCATACCTAACCCTCAAAGCTTTTCATTATCAAACCACAGACTACAATGGTTTGTGGGAACTGTAGTTTGAACATCATCTGTCTGGGAAATACAGTTAAGCTTTTGAGCCTGGACTCTGTAAAGGAGTTAAAGGAGGGTATACAAGGAAAACAAAGTAAATGATAGTGTGTGGAATGGTTCTCGTGAACACAAAACGTTTCTAGGGTTGACACAGCTAATGGATATTTGGGTAGAAAGAGTTTTAGTACAAACCCTAGCATGTACAACAATACATTTTATGGGTCAAAATGATCAATTTTTCCTTTTATGCCAAAAATCATTAAGATATTAAGTAAAGATTATGTTCCTAGAAGATATTTTGTAAATTTCTTACTTTAAATATATCAAAACTTCATTTCTGATAAGTAATATGAATAGCTAAGAACGTCATTTTCTCAATATTTAGATTTTTGCACCCTCAGATTCCAGGTTTTCAAATAGTTGTATCTCAGCCAAATATTGTCCTATCCTAACAAGCCATACATCAAATCAGATGACGTATAAATCACAATTTCAAAAAAAAAAACAACAACCACCAGTGGTCCAAGGTCACAAATTAGTACCAAGCTTTCTGAGACTGAACAGTTGGTTAGAGGTTGGACCAATGTTGTTAATATTTTAACTTAAAAGTGAAATATGTTCTGAAATTCTAAAAGTTCTAAATACTAAAATAAGTTCTAAAAATACAGCATATAAAATTACTAATACTTATAAAATGCAAAAAATGCTAGTTTAACAACACGCACAATAATAGTATACAAACAACTAAAACAACACTGGGCTATCCTCATTGCATATGAATGGTATGGAGATAATTACCTAACTACAGCTACCATAAAATCCATTTAAATATCTTTAGTGAGGGTGTTAAGACCATCAGGCTGCAAACAAGAGGTTTGCACTAATTTAAGAACAGATTTAGATGTATTTTCCATAATATATGATTTGCAGGATCAGCATAAGAACGTAATCTCCGACTGGGTGTGTTTGTTTCTCTGATGCAGAAGTGGGTGGAGGGTTTGGGCAGGAGTGCTGCAGTCTGCATGTTAAGGAGTTGGTGGTCAGCCAAAGGTGCAGTCTGAGTCATGGCTGGAGAGAGCGAGGGAGGGGGAGGAGAGAGTCGCAGGAAATTAAAAGCAGAATAAAGCAGCGAAAATGAGGGGAGAGAGCGTGAAATGGAGCCAAAAGGCTTTAGGATGACTGAAAGATGTGATGAAAGAAAGAAGTAAACAGGAGGGATGGAGGCCGGAGGGCTGTTTTCACAGTATGAGCAAAGGCATATGCTCATACTCTCCCTGTGACCTCCTCACTCCTCTCTACAGTACGTCCTGTCACACCCAGGCCTCCTGCGACAGCATAAACATCTCCACGAAAGGTGACCTCCAGAGGCAGAGAGCTGCTTTTGAACATTGCATAAACAGTCTCATGGGCTTTCAGACCTGAAACTGTTGATATAAACCCAAGGTTTCACACAATTCATACTTCACCCTCAGTACATAATCCTGGAAAATTTTTGAGATTTCACACTGTAGATCCGGAAACACCAGGTTAACGTTAGTGTTTGCATACCCTTAGGGTACAAAGCGCAAGTAGCTGCTTTAGTACTTGCTAGTTTATCTGTGGAAATGTTGGCAAATAAATCTGCTTATCACTTTAAGACTTCTGAAATACTACTGAAATACAAACATAATACTGTTGCTATTTTATTCCAGTTAACATTTGTCGCCGCTGTTCAATAATATTTTTTCCCCTCAGGTGCTAAAACTAAACGGTACAAAAAGCTCATGAATATTTTATGAAGTAAGCACTGAGAATGTTTATGATTTGTTGTTTGTTTCCAAATAACTTGCTGTAACTTTCTAACAATATTTTCCTAAGGCTATCTATCTATCTATCTATCTATCTATGGGATTTTACAGAAAATTTTAAAAAATACTGTATAACAGAGCATAACAAGAATATTTATATGAACTACTTAGCATTTTATTAATTTCCATAACTTTTCCATTAAAAAGTATTTGATTTTTAACTTTTTTTGGTAATATTGCTCACCCCTAAAATAACCCTTATTGTATCTTAAAAACTGTCTTCATGTGCATAAATATAATATCTTTATTTATATAAATATTTATTTACTTTAAATTCATTTTATTTTATTATTATTTTTTTTAATGTTTCTTCCCCCTAGAGATTACATACTCAACATTTTTTTTTTAAACCAAATAAATATTTTGTAATACTTTATATTTTATAATTGCACATAACATTTTCTGGTAACACTTTACAATAAGGTGTCGTGTTAACATTGGTTAATGTATAAACTAATATGAACGAACAATGAAAAATACATTTATTACACCATTTATTAAACTTTATCAATTCTAGTTAATTAAAAATACAGTCGTTCATTGTTCATGTTAGTTTACAGTGCATTAACACAAACACAACTTGTGACTTTAATAATGCATTAGTAAATGCTGAAATTAACATTAGGATTAATAACTGTTGTAGAAGTATTGTTCTTAATTTATGTTAACTAATGTTAACTTATGAACCTTATTGTGTTACAATAATTGTAACAATATTTCTATTAACTACAGAATTTTCCATGATTGTAATAACTGCAATGACCTTTCCAAGGCTAGGAAACCGCACTATTGAAAAACAGGGCTAGCCTGGCTATGTTTTCCTTTCAAAAATTACAAGTGAGAAATGCAGCTTTAAGCACAGTGTGAAAAGCCTTTCGCCATTTATTTAGTTTTATTTTCAAGATATCCACATAACCTTTTGTGGCCACCAAAACCTTCCACGCCACTCATCACTGCACAGGTGAAAAGAGCTGTGGGTAAATCCCGTCGACACATCTCACAGAAGCCAGATTAAATACGTTTTAGCCCAGGGCTGGTTGTGATGTGACAAAGAGAGAGATGTTGCCCAAGTCTCACTGTCACTATATAAGGAATGTTCCACAGGCGTTTTGAAACCGAGACGTCAAGCATGTCCATACAACCGGCACAGAGGAAACCTCCGTTGCTTCAGAGTGCTAGTGATCGTCTCTGAAGTTTTAGGAAGAATCCTTTTCGACTCAAGGAGATGAGTCTGACAGCTCCCAGTGAGACAGAGAAAGAGTGCTACATATAATCCACGACGTGGTGCACAGATTATCTCTGAAACACCTCATCTATTTATCATAAAATCTGAACCGTGTAGTTTTTGTTGGTCATGCCATTGAGACAACAACATTAAAACCAAAGATCACAGCAGCCCCTATTCTTAACTTGATCCTAGTTCAAAACAACTCATCTCTTTGCTTATGTTTCAGTCACATTCATCCCTCATCAGAAGCTTATCGTGCTGTACACATCCTCAAGCGTGGCACACGTTCAAATGAGCAGGATGCTGTGTTAGAGCCTAATCTTTCCTCAAAATCACTTTCCTATTACACACAGCATGAGGCCCATTCATTTACTATGGAAGGAGGCCAGTAATAGCATTATCATGCTAGCGTGGGTGAAGATGGTCTGTAATCCACGGCACGCCCATCAGTTCATCTACTGCTCATATCAGGCGTTGCTCAGACATTTAGTTATTTTCATACCTGGCTAATGACACTGGGATGAGCTATAAAACAACAACAATTTAGCAATTTAAATTTATCAACCAGTATACATTCTCTAATGTGGTTTTCCAAGCGCTTCCTAAACAGTTTTTTAGATTCAGCTGAAAACATGTCTAGCTAATTATTCTTAGAAGCAAGGTTCATAAAAAAAAAATCTGAGGTTCTAACTCTTATGGGCAAATTCTTCCATTAGGTTACAAATCTGGGTATGATCGTAACAATTCAAGCAGTAGACTGAACAAATATAAACTCAAATATCAAAAAAGGTTCAAACTGAACTTTTCAAAAAGACTAAATGTCAAGACTACATGTCTCAAAAACCTTGCTTTTTAATGTGCATAGAATGGCTTTCATTAAAATACAACTTATAGCAAGCAGTATTTCTCTATAAACTATAATCTTCTCCTCTCAAGTTATTCATGAATTACTTCTAGAAACAGAGGGAACCAGCCCATGGTGGTGTTGCTGCCAACTCCCAATAAACATTATCTATTATGGGAAAAGCTGTTAATCTGGTCTCAAATCAGCAGTGAAGGGCACCTTCTTACCTACACAGAAAGAAACCTGCTGCTTCCAACAGATGGACTGCAGCAAAATGGCCCCTTTGGACAGATTTTTGCGAATGGCGGTTTTATTGTTTTAATATTTAAACTCAAAATGAACAGCAATATAATGAGTGAAAACAGCAAAGGGCGTTTTAATGAGAACGGAGTACTTGTGTGCAAAGGAATTCCAAGTATTCTCTCACTATGACATTCTTCGGTCCTGGCTTTTATCCTCAGACAATATCAGAGCAAAGCAAACAAAGAATGGAAAGAAACTTGGACAATGAGACATCCAACCACAATACAAAGAGAAAGCACACGCTTTCATTCTTTAGACAAAATGGAGGTCAACTCGTAAAAAAAAATTTGTGTGAGAATGTGTGTATATGGGGGTTGGTGATGTACAAAATCTGGACCTATGACCCACAGGAGCCTATTTGTCTAGATCTGCTATCGATCCCAACCCGAGAAGGTTTTAGTCTCAGAGGGTGAGTATCTGCCTGTGAGCGTCTTGCGTCCTGTGAGCTGAGCTCCTGGGGTTTACAACACTTAAATGGTGAACTGAAGTGTAGCGAAAGGAAAAGTAAACAGACCCAAGGTCAAGAAGACAGAGAGACTGTAAGAGAAGCGGAAAGAGAAGAACGAAGCAATGAAACAGAAGGGAGGGAGGGCCACATCCATAGATTCAGAGAGGCAATGCGGCCGAAATAACATTTGCGGCTGTGGCCATGACAACAAGACAGCAGACTGCTGATCAAACGTGACTGCGTGATGTGGAAAACACAAATATTTAAAAACAAAAAAGAATGTATCCTGGATGTTATTAATGTATTCAAACAGACAGTTAACAGCTTACAGCTGAGTGAACCGCAGAAATGAATAGAAAGTAGGAAAGAACAGTAGAAGAAAAGCAGTCGCACTAAATCCCACTGTCCCCTGCTTCGCTGTTTCACTTCCTGACAGCCTCTTCAAAAGACACAGCATTTCCTGTTTAATTGGCCACAGTCAGTGCCGAAGGACTCTCTAAAGCATTGCATCAGACTTGAGACACTATTCATCCAGCTATATTCTCTTTCATATTAGGGGTGAACAATATAGAGGCACGAAAAAAATTATCGTCTGATATCGGCAATTAAAAATATATTTTATTATAATGTAACTATATTTAAATCTTGAATTAAAATAATACATGCTACCAGTTTTTTTTTTGATGACTTTTCTGCTCACCAAGCTTGCATTTATTAATCCAAAGTATAGCAAATACAGTAACATTTTGATTTTTTTACTATTTTAAACAACTTTTTTCTATTTTAATATATTTAAAAATGTAATTTTTATGATCAAAGCTAAATTGTCAGCATCATTACTCTCTCTTTCTATATATATATATATATATATATAATAGAAATAGAAATGATTACTTTTATTCAGCAAGGATGCTTTAAGCTTTAAATTGATCAGGAGAGAAGATTAAGACATTTTAAAATGTCTGTGTTTAGAAAACAAACCTGAAAAAAATTCTACTCAACTGTTTTCAATGTTTTTTGAGCAGCAAATCAGAATATTAGAATGATAAAAGGGCCATGTGACTGGAGTAATGATGCTAAAAATTCAGCTTTGAAATCACAGGAATAAATTACATTTTAACATATATTAAAATAGAAAGCAGTTATTTTAAATTTATTTTAACACTGTGTACTTAATTCAAGGCAGGCTTGGTGAGCAGAAGAAACTTATTTAAAAAGCATCAAAAATCTTCCTGTTCAAAAACTTTTGACTGGTAGTGTATATTTAACTTTTAGCTATTTATTTTATTTTAGATGTTTATTAGCTGATATAAAATATTTAATGCTGATATTGTGCTCAAAATTACTTTTAAAATCTTTCACAAACTATTTGTTTTTACAAACACGGATACATTTTATACATGAATATATATTTATTCATGAAAATATGGTTAGCGCACTCTCCGATTGGACGAATGACTGTTTTAGCCTTATTTGAAAGATTCTGGATATAATTCTCAGCAACAGAAGCTGATCCAAGCTTTACAAGCTTTTTCAAGCTGGTGCTTCTTTTCGACAGCTCCGCAAACAGCACTGCATGATGGGAACAAAAAGGCAGCCTGCCATATATGCGGCGATGACCCTAATCATGGCGCATCTGCCATCTGCTACGATGATGTCTCTCATCAGACAGCATGTTGCTGCTGAACCAATCGCGTCTCTGCCGTGATAAGACGAGAGCCAATCAATGCGCGCTAATTTGATTACAGAAGCTCAAAGGCTGATAACCTTGGGAATGATTTGAGATCCTCTTCTGTGAAAAGCGGACTAGTGAGAGTCACATAGAGAATGGAAAAGAGAAAAATCTAACAAATGTGGAAGATAACACCAGCGTTAGTATCTGGTAGGATAGTGAACATCACAAGGAGAGATTTCATTAGTCTCTGAATGAAAATGGAGGTCAGGATGGAAAGGGCAGCGCTGCGTGATGAGTGAAACGCACACACAGTATTTTACAACTGCCATAAACTTGCAGCACAAGGACCATGTCACAGCATCAGCTAGCGCAATGAATCCTTAAAGTGCAGGAGAAAGGGAATGGCAGAGAATGGAGGTGAGAAAGCAAGAGAGAGAGACTGTCAGCCAGAAAGACACTGTGTTTGTAGTTAGTGATCATCTTAGCGTTCAATAGAACATGACTCCTCACGTTCTCATGTGAATAAGTGATGAAGATGGTCGTGTGCAGGTTTTCTGGATGAACTGAGACGGCGGTGAGTGCTGCAGTACAAGCATGTTCAATGAAAACACGCATCCCATGAGAGAGAGTGAGAAGAGGACAAAGAGCAGACAGCTGCACATCGATGTGCAAACGTCAAGACGGATACATCAAATATCTGAAAACATTTCAAAAACATAAGCAAAGCTACCAAACATAATGAAAAATGGTAAAAAGCCAAACCGCACAATACCATAACCAATTAATTATTCAGTCGCAATTAGGAAAATTAAGTTATCGTCTTTGACATGGATAGTGGATTTAAAGGCAATTATTTTAACCACTAATATGTAAGTGTGACCCAAATACATATTTGTTAATTGTGTTTGATCTCATTTTAAGCGGAATCATCTGCTGTAATTATTATTTTTACATTTGTGAAAATTCATGTATTCAGTCATTTGTATATTTATCAGTGCTTGTGTGTTTTATTATGTCCTTAAAATAAATGAAGGAAAAAAACAAAACTCACCTTTCCAGTAACAGCAGACCATACTTTGAGTGTGTTGTCGTCTGAGCCGCTCACTATGCGGTTTCCACAGAACTGGAGACAAGTGATGACATGGTCGTCATGGCCTTTCAACACCTGAAAATAGAAGAAAGCCACAGCAGAGAAAAAGGAGTAATTACAAAATGAACACAAATGCTAGTATTTCAGTGATGTGTGAGAACGATGTGATGCTGCTGATGTGGCAAATGACACAGCAGCTTTCAATAACATGACAGATGAGCAGGAGCCCACAGGTTCATGGTCACCATGGTAACAAACGAGTGAGGTAAACCACTGCTGTTGCCGGTCGGTCTGGTGCAGCTGAAGCATGTGTACATGCGTAACTGAAGATTCAGATTTTTTGGCACCCTAACGTGCCTTTGAGTGATTTTTTTTTAAGTAGCTTTTTTCAGGCTGGTGCAGGTAATTTTTTAAACATTTCTGTTCCAAACCTGGGCCCCAGGCTGATGGGTGTCTTTCAAAAGGAATTCCAAATGAGACAAAGACTAAGGCTATAAAAAGCAATAAAAAACAGTTTTAAGTGCCAATTCTGCCTAAGTGATTAAAGTGATTGAATATTATACCTTACAGTAACAAGGAACGAGGAAAATGAAATCAAGGCAAAAGAGTAGAAGCAAATTTATCTGTCGGTCTGTCCAAAAGTTTGGGGTTGGGAAGATTTTTTAAATGTTTTTGAAAGTATCTAATGCTTATCTCGGCTGCATTTGATCAAATACAGTAAGAACAGTAATTATTGTGAAATACTACCATTTTAAATAATTGTTTCCTATTTTAATATTTTTTATATATATCATTCCTATGATTGCAAAGCTGAATATTCAAGCAGCCATTACTTAGACTGCAAAAAGAGTAAAGTTTTGAAATATTTTTACTATTTAAAATAACTGCTTTCTATTTTAATAGTGTGATCAAAGCTACAGCAAAGCTTTCAGCATCATTAGTCCAGACTTTAGTGTCACACTAAATATCTAATATGCCGATTTGCTGTTCAACAAACATTTTTATTTTTAATATCATCAATGTTTAAAAGGTTGAGTAAATTTTTTCATGATTCTTTGATGAACATAAAGATCCAAAGATTAGCATTTATCTGAAATAAAAAGCTTTTGTAACATCATACACTATACCATTTAAACTTCCATTACCATTTAAAGTCAGTATTTTTTTTTTTTTTGAATTATAGAAATTAATACTTTTATTTAGCAAGGATGCTTTAAGTTGATCAAAAGTGATGATAAAGACATTTATAATGTTACAAAATATTTCTATTTTAGATAAATGCTATTTTTCTACTTTCTATTCATCAAGGAAACTTGAAAAAAATTCTACTCAGTTTTCTACAAAATAATAATAATAATAATAATAATAATAATAATAATAATAATAATAATAATAATAATGTGTTTTAAACAGCAAATAAGAATATTAGAAAGACTTCTTAAGGATTGTGTGACTAGAGTAATGATGCTAAAATTCAGAGAAATAAATTACATTTTAAAAAATATTTGAATAAACAGTTATTTTAAATAGTAATTTTTTCACAATTTTACTTTTTTTTTCTGTACTTTGGATCAAATAAATGCAGGCTTGGTGAGCAAAAAAATAAATTAAATTAAATAAATTAAAAATGGTAGTGTATATATAATTTAAGTTATATATTAAAAATGTATTAATTTATTTCCTGGATATTAATACATACTTCCTGTGATGTATCGATGTGTACACGTTACATGTGCCATTTGTGACTAGTCAAACTTTTGGAATCTCATTTAAAATGGCTGTATATCCCGAGAAGACAACTACGTAGGCCAGGATCAGGGAATGTACCGGTGAATCAGGATTAAGAATAAGCAGTGAACAACACAGCTACCTTAGGTGATTTGAGGTCTCCTCTCCTCCAGTTGGTGTCTATTCTGTGTTGTCTAATGTAGGCACTCTTCCAGGGACTGTGTGTGAACCCTGGCTTGATAACCTTCCTTCTCTTTATGTGCAAGGGTTCGTCAATACCTGCAAAACAGAAGTTTTCTATGTTGGTGACACTAATGATTCAGTGCATGATGTATTAACCACATTTTATTTATATACATATAGTTAAGGGATGAATTTTCAAAGACACAGAGTTGGTGGAAAGAAGTAAAATCACCTTCTTCTTTGCATTTTTCCCTCCAGAGCAGGTTATCCTCTGCTAGAATGCGCCAGTAACGACACGTCTGAGCTGCCTGAAGCAGATCCTTTGGCTCCAGAAACGACAATACATGTAAGGCCAACTACAACAAGACAGACAGACAGGAGAGAGTGAGAAAGATAGATGTTATAGAAAAAGTATGTAGATGTTGTAATAGATGCTATAGAAGGTAGGCTACAACGGGGATAAAACAGAATTTTGATTTTATAGGTTTATACAGCATAGGATTTCAGACAAAAATACACGAAAGTCTGACAAAAGTGATTAAACAGAATACCGGGCAACTGAAACCAATTTTAATAAGTATGTTTTTAAATCTCAAATGATTTAAAATGAACACTTTGGGAAGTAGTGAAAACTCAAGTGTGTTGAATTTTGCAAAGACCTCAGTGAAGACAGAGCATGTCCAAACAGTTCCACCATTTCTTATGCAATCTAACATAAAGGTTGCAGCCTGAGATTCCACAGTGTGTACAGTATTCGCCTAGAGGTGCTTTTTCCACAATCTGCTTCAGTCAGGCAGACAGACACACCCTGAATACTACTGCACCGACACTGAAGAAAAACAACCTGATGGGGAGGAGAGCCAGGAAGGAGGGGGACAAGATGACAGGTGATGGAGAAAAAGAAAGGCAAGCTGAAACTGTGACAGGAAGATGAGAGGATGAAAGGAAGAGAGGGCTGCCATTAAAAAAAGAAAAAGAGCAGAGGAAGGAAAGGGGATGGGGGAGTTTCCTCTCTATATTCCTGAATAGCAGCTGAGAGACTTGTAACATCTCTCTGAAGAGGTGTAACAGAGGACATGCCTGTCAAATGAACTCCAGCACTTACTACGCTCTAAAAACCACTCTGTTAAATATCAGTGGCATAAGGTGCAAGACTGTTAAAATTAAGAGAAATGAAAAGGTCTGTTTCAAGTTCATGGCTTGAAAACACTAAAAAAAAAAAAAAAAAAAAAAAAAAAAAAAAAATGATGAGATGTACAAATGTACAAATATATACAAATTTGCATACAATTTACAAAATCATAACTGTTACAAACTGCCACGAGAGCATGTTTGATGAATACAGTGTTCAACTTTTTTTCAGCTTCCTTAGTTCCAGAAGTATTTTTCCTATTTATTTTCCATTTAATCTTTTTTAACTGGAACAGCAAGATTTTTACTGTCTTTTAGCCTGCCAATCCAAAATACAGCAAAAGCAGCAATACTGTGAAATATTTTTATTAGTTATAATTGCTTTTTATTTGAATACATTTTAAAATGTAATTTATTCCTGTGATCAAAGCTACATTTTCAGCATCATTACTCCAGTCCCATGATCCTTAACATTTTAATATGCTGATTTCTGTTCAAGAACTTTTTTTTTTTAAATTATCAATATTTATAACAGTTGAGTACATTTTTCAGGATTTTTTGATGTATAGATCAGCATTTATCTGAAATAAAAAGCTTTTGTAACATTATACACTATACCATTCAAAAGTTTTTTGTGCAGTAATCAGAATATTACAATGATTTCTGAAGGCTCATGTGACTGGAGTAATGATGCTATAAATTCAGCCTTAAAATCCCAGGAATAAATTACACTTTAAAACATTCAACCAGAAACCAGTTATTTTAAATTGTAAAAATATTTAACATTTTTACTGTTTTTGCTGTACTTTGTATCAAATAAATGCAAGCTAGATAAGCAGAAGAGACTTCTTTACAAAACTTACTGTTCAAAAACTTTTGACAGGTAGTGTGTCAAAAACAGTCAAAAAGACAAAAAGGTACAAGACTGTGTACTTAAAGGCTTTAATGTAGGAAAGAACTACAATCAACAATAAAAAAAAAGGATACATAAAAATGTAAGTTAAAAATGTAGATTATATATTCAAAAAATATATATTTTTGGTCAATGGCAAAATATGTATCTATATAAAAATGGGTGGGCACTAAAGTGTTTTTTTTGTCATAATTCTAATGCTTATCATGAATTCTTTGCAGAATTATGGGTAATATAGTTTATCAGTAATGATCCACTGACTTGATTGACTTGATTAAAAAAAAAAAAGTTATAATCGAGCGGGTTTAACAAAGCATTCATTAACAACCTCTTCACTCAGAGAAGGTTTGAATTTAGCTTTTTGTAAGTTATCATTAAAATTAGTAACACTATGGAGAAAATGAATGGGATTTTTACTTCCGGAACCTGACTGTTGCACACTTTTGGACACAAATGTGTCTTAATCTGGCCATATCTAATCTGAGTACATTGTTTTGAAACTACCAGTTGGGAAGTTTTATTTGCAAGGCTAATACAGCACTGAAAAAATTGTGACTGGACTTGCCCAAGTTTGCTAGGTTAGTAGCATCAAAAGTTTCTGGGGAAAAGAGTGCATTTGATGAAGTTTCTGAATATTAAAATGAGTGATTTTAGAGTTATATTTACCTCTCTGGGCAGGAGTGAGATGAAGTCTCTCTGAAACTGTGGTTCGATCACCTGCATCATGTGTTTCACCTGCGTTGGCTCACAGCTATCAATCAACTCATCCAGCGCAAGCAGCTTCTCTGGGCCACTCCAGCTCTGTAACACACACCAGCACGTGTTACTAAGAACATATAAAGCATGCGCATACCCATTTACAATAAGAGCTTTAGATTTACATTTCAATTAGGACTGGAGAAGCTGTTATACAGCAGCAAACGGTTCCTTGAAATGGTAACTTCTGGCATGAACGTAACCATGAAGGTTCTCGTAAGTCAAACGGAAGAGACTTCATGTCTTGAGGCTGCTGGAAAGTACCCAGAGTTCGCTCTCCCCATATTAAGCTGCGGTCAACTTTATCCAGTTGAATAAAATGTTTCGCTGATCTCATGGTGCTCAGAACTTAATTCGCTCTCAGTGAGGACGTGCTGCACCGGAGAGATTGTGCCAAAGTCATTCCGCTCTGAAGCGCATCAAATGAGAGAGGAGGATTGCTCAGGGATGTTTATGATGGAAGAGGGATGTACAGAAGAGGACTATGGGGAGGCAAAGCACCCGTAATTTACTGCCGAAACGCTTCAGCCGTGGGAACTCGGCGTTGTTGTCACAGGCTGGTTTATGTCTATATGTGTTTATGCAAGCATAACTGCCTCTTTTAACCACTCAAAATAATTACATAACATTAAACAGTTGAGGGAAAACCAGTTTAAAATATTCAATTGTGTCAATTCTTTAATAGAAGCCAACTAATTAAACTAAGCCCAAGATGCATACAAGCTTACAACCAAATTTTATTAATGAATTTCATTATTTTTCAAAGACACTGTCATTTGTGCTTACTTGAAAAGCATTTTATTTTTAAAAATCATTTTATAGATAATGCACTTACAATGAGCAAGTCTGGATAATATAAGCGAGTTTAATAATACTAATACTAATATATAGAAGCCCATTTTCGAGTTTATATCTCGCAATTCAATTGCGAGACAAAAAGTCCAAATATTGAGATAAACAGCTGCAATTACTTTTTTAAAAAAAAATTATCACAATGGCATAATATAAACTCGCAATTCTGAGAAAAAAAAAGTCCAAATTATGAGTTTGTCTTGCGATAGTCGCAATTACCTCAGTGGCAGAAACAGAATGATTTTTACTAGTAGCAGCAGCAGCAATCAACAAATAATTTCTATTAATGAAAATATAAATATATATTATTTCTTTTCCTAAGCAAAACTAGAGACAAAAATATTAATTGTAGACATTTCCGAGAATTTAAAAGACTGTTTGCCTTTTCCAAAATCACATATTTAACATTCACTGCCAGAACTCCATGCAAAAATGACAAGGTTGCAATTCTAGTGCCCGACTTCAGCCCTGAACATACAGAACTGTCACTAAGATATATCACCACAGGCTTCTACTGTAGAATGCAGAAATGAGACATTTAATGTGAATCACGTAAGCGATACTGAAGCAGTAAACCTGCTGACTCATAGAGATGCGGGGTGTCATTTGCACCTCCTGAAATAAGCCTTACAATATCTTGGGACAAAAACAAGCAACTCATCAAGCACTGACTGAGCAAATAAGCCAAACAATATCTGAACCCGTTGCGTAATGGTGCAAATGGACCACAACTGAGAGGATATTATACCTGACTATTGAATTTGTCCGAGACATCATCTAACAACTCGCCTTTGACGTCATAAAGGATTATGTGCACATTCCCACTGCAATTTTATGAAAGGATTTTTTGAGTAACAGAAATCTAGCATGACTCTCAAAATTAATTCGGAAGCAGCAAGAACATATCTTGGGCAAAACTTTACTCATTACATGAAAGCTCCTTTATCCTTTTAGTCAACACAGGTAACTGCGATTTCATGCCAGAGCAGCTTCGTTAAGCCCGAGGACTGATGAAGCCTGTAATTATCTGCAAGGCAGAGCAAACACTGACTGAGGTGGAGCCTCAGCTTTCTGTTGGGGCTTGAATTGTTGAGTTGTTTTAGCAAAAGGGATATGACATGACGATGAAGATAGAAATAGCTGCAAACTTACAACACAATGGCCACATGTGCTTAAAGTAGTCCTCTTCCAGAACAACAATTTACAGGTAATGTACTCACCCCCTTGTCATCCAAGATGTTCATGTCTTTCTTTCTTCAGTCATAAAGAAATTATGTTTTTTGAGGAAAACATTTCAGCATTTTTCTCAATATAATGGACTGATATGGTGCTCAGAGTTTGAACTTCTAAAATGCAGTTTAAATGTGTCTTCAAACGATCCCAAATGCGGTTGTAAACGATCCCAGCTGAGGAAGAAGGGTCTTATCTAGTGAAACGATCGGTTATTTTCATAAAAATAATACAATTTATATACTTTTTAATATCAAACGCTCGTTTTGTCTTGCTCTTTCCAACATCTGTTTTTTTACGGTTCGTGACAGTTAGGGTATGTCGAAAAATTTCCATCTCATGTTCTCCCTCAACTTCAAAATCATCCAATATCGCTGTTTTACCTTTTTTGTTAATGGTGTTTGATCTTCTTTGCATGTTCATTTTGCAAACATTGGGTCGGTACTTCTGCAGTGATGGAGGATTATTTTGAAATGATTTTTGAAGTTGAGGGAGAAAATACAATCAGAGTTTTTCGACATACCCTAACTGACTTGAGCCAGAATACACAGAGTTCAGGGAGAGCAAGACAAGACAAGCGTTTGTGATTAAAAAGTATTTAAATTGTATTTTTTTTAATGAAAATAACCAATCGTTTCTCTAGGTAAGACCCTTCTTCCTCAGCTGGGATCATTTACAACCACCTTTGGGATCGTTTGAAACCGCATTTAAACTGCATTTTGGAAGTTCAAACTAGGGGCACCATAGCAGTCAATTATATGAAGAAAAACCCTGAAATGTTTTCTTTAAAAAAAACTATTTCTTTACGACTAAAGAAAGAAAGACATGAACATCTTGGATGGGTGAGTACATTATCTGTAAATTGTTGTTCTGGAAGTGGACTTCTTTAAACAGAGTTTAGATTCAGTCAGATGTTAGTAATAAAGGTGCTTAATACATTAAAACCAGACTACAAAAGTTATGTTCTTTAGCAGAAGCTCTGGAAAGAGGAAACAATAATGGCAACAAATTGTCAATTCATGGCCACAATATCTTTTTTTCCACTAAATATCACACATGTAACTCTATAGCCATTTGTAAATTTTATAGGTCTTCCTGGTCACATTCGCATCCAGCTATTTTTAGCTGTACAAAACAGCTTGCTTTGCTGCTTGATAATGCAAATTGGGGTGTTATGCCACATTATTTTAATGTATTATTGTCTTAATTATGAGCACACTGGTTTGTTGTTGTTTGTTGTTATTCTTCTCGTTATTTCCCTATAGTGGCTAATGAACTGGAAGTCTCACCCTTTGGCTTACTTCCGCATTAAAGAAAACGTTGGATAATGTTCACTAATAACCACATCTGGCAAGTCTTGTCACAAACTAGTTGAGCTCACCTGAAAGGTCCGGAGCCACTCATGCAGGCCTGTGGGGGGCTGGATGGATGTGATATGTCGTCTCTGCTGACCCTGCCCATTGACCGCTCGAATGTCCCTAAACGTGGTGGGGGTGGCTGGGTACGGCAGTCCTGTGGGACTGTTTGGTGATGGTTAAGGAGAGAAGAATGAGAACGTAAAAATTAATTAGATTTCAGTGGCTAAATAAGATTTAAAACACATGAAATTAAAACATTCAAAGCAAAAAAATATTCTAAGGGCATTCTGGTGAATAACTTATAAGTCACTCTGACAAGAGACATCTGTATTGTGGTAATTCAGGAATATAAAAAGGCCAGTGGAGTTTATGGAAGATTCCAAAACAAAATGGTTCATTGGATGGAGCTACTATGAAAATCTGAGGCTTTATTTCAGAACAATAGCTTGAGAATTACAGCCAAAACCAAAGTGGTGAGTTGGCCTGAATCGGTGCCAGATGAGCACTACAGTCCACTTGAGCCACTGCTGTGGTTCAACATTAGACAACATGACCATTTACTTCAGCCTCAGAACTCAATCAGGCAGCATGATTTTATTCAACCACCTGCTCCAAATCAATTCATTCAGATGTTTATCTTCATCCTTGTTTCATTCATGGAAACCCTTTTCTTTTTTATAGTTGCTCAAAAGCATTTAATGTATGCAAACTATTAAGAACTGAAGCACATTCCTTTTTCCACTTGTGGTGAGGAAGGGACACAGAGTGTTGTCCCATGTCAGCAGTCCTTACAGCACTTGTGTCTCTGGGGCCCTACACTAACACCAAAAAGACGATTCAGCACTCCATTGCATTCTGCTTACCTACGGATACCTTGCAAGAAACCAACGGATGAGAGAGGGAAGAGTGCAGGCAAGCACGTAGTGAGGTCCGTTTCATAATGGATTCATATTTAATGGGATTTGAGACCAAGATGCCAAGATGCTTCAATTACCCAGTGCACAACTGCTGCCTGGTTGGTCGTGTACTGTTCTAATATAAACCACGAGAACACCTGCGTCTTGACAATAATGCATGAACACTCTTCAGAGCTGACTGCTGAGCTTGGGTTTGCCGACGAAGGAACCTCTCGGGTGGCGATTCCATGTTTAAGTGGTTTCAGAGTGACAGTGTGTCATTTCTGTGTCATTGCGAGACCAAAATAACCTAGATTTGCATTTCCTGATGTATATATTACTTCTTGCAAGGCAGCAAAGGAAAATGTTCTTACATTTCAGCTAAACTAGATTATTAGATGGATACTAGGAAGGCTAATCATAATTAAAATCTAAAAATCTAAAAAAAATGTTTCCATCAAATTTGCTAATTTTATTTAGGTGAAAAAAAAAAAAAAAAGAATAAAGCTACATTTTTATCCCATGCATTCTACAGAACATTATCATTTCTGTGGAAATTTAGGCAAAACTGAAAAAGCATTTATGGCCCTTTTATTACTGAATACTTGTGGTTAAGAGCATGAAGACAAAACACTGAAATCGAAGCAATCGAAAACAAATGCTATATGTCTGGGAGACAATGAATCAAAGTCACATGACGTTTTGGATGAGATTTGAATGGGATTTTAAAGGAATTCATTGTGTAAATGTGTTTCTGAAAGTTTGTGTATGTGTTACTTTTTCATCTTTTTTCCAACTTCACTTTTCATTAGCATCTTAGTGTTTCCATCCAGCATTTTTTGATATCTTAATTTGCATTAAAATATGTGGATGGAAACCAGACTTTTATGGGGTTTTTTTTTCTCTCTTTTTTTTCCTAAAAGAACTTTCTTTTGTAACAAAAATGTGTTTTGTAATCAATTTAATGCATCCTGGTGTTAGTATTTTTTAACTACATTTACATTAATTAAAATCTTAAATCTCAATTTTTATTTAATAAATAAAGACATTACAAACTAATATAAAGAAATTAAATGAATTGACAAATTAATAATAAATGTTAAAAAAAACCCCAAAAAAAAAAAAAAAAAAAAAAAAACAATGTGACCCAGGATCACAAAACCAGTAATAAGGGTCGATTTTTAAAAAACGATTTGCATCATTAAAAAGCTGTATAAATAAGCTTTCCACTGTTAGTATAGGACAGTATTTGGCTGAAATACAACTATTAGAAAATCTGAGGGTCCAAAAAAAAAAAAAAAAAAAAAAAAAAAAAATCTAAATATTGAGATTATCACTTTTACAGTTGTCCAAATGAAGTTCTTAATGCATATTACTAATCAAAAATTACGTTTTGATACATTTACTGTAGGAAATTTGTTAAATATCTTCATGGAACATGATCTCTATTTAATATCCTAATGATTTTTGAAATTAGAGAAAAATCATAAAGAGGGATCTTCTCATAACTATGCCTTTCATATCTGTTACTGTTCTAGTAGGTAAATGTTCCCAATAAAAATGAATGCAACACATGCTAAAACATTTTGCAAGTTCCAGGTAAGGAGGTGGAAGATTTACCTTGGACAGGGCTTTTTTCCTGAAGGGAAAGGTCGAACCTCGGGGCCATGGTCCAACTTCCTCTTCATCTAAAACAAAGAAAGGGAGAGTGCTGGTTAGTTTGGGTTTGTAGAGGACACTACAATTACGAAAAAGGACAAACCACCAGCAAAGCAATTTGACAGTAATGACTGGGTGGATGTTCAAATAACATTTCTAAAACATTCCTCAAACCACATGCTACTGATCCACCTGTGTTAAGAGTTTACTGAGCGAGTGGGTATTGTACTAGAGTGTGTGTTGGGCATTGTGCTAGTTCTCTCACCACCAAATGTAGGCCAAAGAAAGGAAGGTCATGTCCACTTTATAGTGACATGGCACAGAAAAGATAAAGTCTGACAGCTGATGCTAACGCTTGTCATGTGAGTCTTCAAAGAGGTATATGGGATAAACACACGCCCATCACAGGAGTTGGAAAGGGGGGCACGTACACACAAACACACATCTGTGTGGGCGTGACAGGCACCGTGCTTTCACAACAGTCTAAATTTATATGGGCATAAAGGGGAGAAAAAAAGAGCCACCCTATGCTTCACTGTCTCTTTCTATGTCACCCACCCCCGCACAAGCTAAAATGGCCCTGCTTTTGCTGCATAGTTGGTGCCTGGCTACGGAGCATCTACTCCGGAAAAACAAGGGTTCAGTGTCCTCAACACAATGAGGTCCTAAAGCACATTTGAATAAAACTATTTTAGGAGGGTACAGAGCTGCCAGTGAATCTGTGTAGTTCACTTTCAGGAGGAGCTCAGTGATAGACTCCAAGTTATGAATCATTGTGCCGTGCCAAGGGTTTGTGAGTCATTAAGGATTTAAGCTCAAATTAAGAGTGATGAGTAAAGATTTTCACTACTGACAAAAAAGGCACACGCCGTTTACAATGCAGTTGTGTATCACGCCACTGGTAAATAACAGGTCTGAAATTATACTCAAATCACAATGGCAGTGCTTGTAAGGAACATTTAGTACTTACAGTTATTTGTATATACTAATGATTATTTTTAAAAAAAAAAAACTCACATCAAAAAGGTGTACACTGAATAAACCAACAGAATACTGGTTAAAGTGTTTGAAAAATACACTACCAGTCAAAAGTTTCTGAACAGTAAGTTTTTTTTTTTAAAGAAGTCTCTTCTGCTCCCTAAGCCTGCATTTATTAGATCCAAAGTACACCAAAGACAGCAAAATTTTGAAATATTTTTAGTATTTAACTTCTGTTTAAATATATTTTGAAATGTAATTTATTCCTGTGATTTCATTATTCCAGTCACACGATCCTTCAGAAATCATTCTAATGTTTCGATTTGCTGCTCAAAAACATTTATTATTATTATTATTATTATTATTATTAATGTTAAAAACAGCTTAGTACAATTTTTTTTCTTTGATGAATAGAAAGTTCAGAAAAACAGCATTTATGTGAAATAGAAATTGTTTGTAACAGTATAAACGTCTTTATCAACAATTTAAAGCATGCTTGTTAAATAAAATATTAGTATATAAAAGTATTTAATTGTAAAATGTACTGTTAAAATGTAACTGTTGAAATATTGATAAAAAATGCTTCTTGAATAGCAAATCAGCTTATTAGACTGAATTTTGAAGGATCATGTGACACTGAAGACTGAAGTGATGATGCTGAAAATTTAACTGATCACAGAAATAGATTACATTTTAAAATATATTCAAATAGAAAACAGTTATTTTAAATAGTAAAAATATTCCATTTTTTTCTTTGGATCAAATAAATGGCTAAAATATTACTGTTCTAAAACTCTTGACTGATACTGTACATCTGAGGAAAAAGAGCATTATTATGCTACAAAAAGCCATTTGTATCACTTACATGTTTATACATATAAATATTGATATACATATCTATATATGTAATACATATATTCAGCAATAATGCATTGCATTGATCAAAAGTGTCAGTAAAGACTTCTATATTGTTACAAAAAAATCTTTAACATTCATTTTTCATACCATATGCATAATAATGAGCTGCGTAAATTCACCTGCAGCATTTTGAAACGCTGATTCTATCATTTTTTATTTTTATATAAACAAAATGGTAATTACTTTTCATTTCTTATTGGTCATAACATGAAAATAATCACTGATGTATCACTATCAGCAACAATTTTAATGTTAATGCATTCCTAGTTTTGCTTAACACATTCGTGACATTTAATGGAGTTAGGATGACCATACAGATTGCATGGTTAACATCATGCATGTAAACGTGTTCACGGCTGACCTTTTTGTGGCTAAATAAGAGTTTTGGCCTCGAGTAAAGATGGCATTTTTTTTGGTCTTGGTATTTAAATGAAACCAATAAAAGACTCGCATGATCACACTTGCTGCAATTGATCTAATGTCAGACGAGCCAGGTGTTTGATACACTTGAGTGAGGTCGAGCTGAAAGGTGTGTGTGATAATGAAACTCTGTATGGATTTCTGAAGTGACCGCATGCTGTGAGATTCACAGTAAATGGGGGCTGGAGAGAAAAAAAAAAAACAGCAACACAGATGAAGTGCAACAGAAACGTCCATTAATAGAGAAACCAAATGTAATATTTTAAATCACAAAAACAATTCGAAAATTAAACATATATCAACTAAAACAGTCCCATTTATTTATTAACCCCTTCCAAATCAAGTTTGTTTTACAGGACAGCTTGGCAAGGATCATTTCAGACAAACCCGCAGCTGATTCCTTAGCCAGTGATCTCACTGCAAAGGTAGTCCAACAGATAGGACAGGCAGGGCGTGTGTGTGAATATGCATGAATGAAGATAAGATAGTAAAAAGATGGCATGACACTAAATACGTATGAAAGTGTATGCCTGTAGCTACTCAAGAGCATGTGTGTTCGAGAGCGTTAAAACTCTCAGTTTACTCCATGAGAATGTGTAACACAAAACACAAGGAATGCCACACTTGCTAATCACTGTTAATAGCTAAACCTGTCTAGCCTACTTGGTAAAAACTACTACATCATGAACGAAGTAAAAGCATTCATTTGCTTAGTTATACATTCATTTGACTGAGTGGATTAGACTGTCGCTTCTCTCTTGGGTTCACAGCGAGAGCCATCTGATTTTAGATGAGTCACTGTGTAATCATTCTCAATGTCTGACACCACAGAGCAAAAATGGCTTGGTCTGTGGTTAACAGGAATGCTTGTGTTCATGGAAACCGGTACAGTCTTGGCATATAAACTGTTTCAGTGAACAAATCCTGGGATTTATGAATGAACAACCTTGCTGTTTATTTCAGAAGCTTCTTAGAATGGTCACGACTACGTATTTAGCTGAACTTCACAAAACCCTAACACTCATGAATTACGAAAAGTCAAAAACGGAGTATCGTGAAGGTTAGGGCTAAAATTGCATAATCTATTTTCACATTCTGTCCATCTAAGAGCATCCAACAACCTTAATGAGCTTCGTTTTTATAACCAAACAATTAATGAGATTGCCTGGAGCATCTGTCAACGTCACTGTACTTCACTCGATTTCGTTCTGATCAGAGGACACCCTGAAAACTGCAGTGGCTGCGAGCTTCTGATAAGCTCTCTGCTTTAAATGCTCATTTCGCTTAAATTTACTATCATAAAGTGAGAGTTTTGGGACAGATGTGGCTCCGTTTCCTCCGTCAAAACCAAT
Organism: Labeo rohita; assembly: GCF_022985175.1. Classification (NCBI taxonomy): domain Eukaryota; kingdom Metazoa; phylum Chordata; class Actinopteri; order Cypriniformes; family Cyprinidae; genus Labeo; species Labeo rohita. The sequence continues at coordinate 33,371,669 of NC_066869.1, read as the reverse complement.
GACACAGTGACCCAATCACTGTCGGGTGGTCTGATGCCGCCAGGCAGTGGAGGATATACACACCCTTCAACAGGCAGCACAGAAACTGATGCTTTACCACACGGACTGACTCAAAATCACTACAAAATCATTCACGTATCACAGCGTTTAAGCTATAGGATAGCTCATGACTGTATGTTCCATGTTAACATTATCACAAAAACAGTGAGAGAGTCCAGATACTGTTCCAGCCTACATGACTGCAAAGCACAAATTAATATTACCAACAGGTTTACTCTGAATGGTGCAGGAAGACGAGTATCACATACGATAGCATCATACTCATTTGAACTATCAAATAAGAGTCGATTATACATTAAATAAGCAGTTAACTCTTATACAAGATGAAATAAATAATCTATACAAGTACATACGACTAGAAAGGATGCGGTGCTGGTGAGATGTACGGGGATGGATGATATGTATGATGTAGGGAGCGCAGGTGCAGTGTGTGTGTGTTAGGATGGGCAGATGGTGAAGAAATAGTGATGGAGACTCTGTTCTCCAAACCCGCCACATATTTAAGCGTACCATCCTTTTCTACACGAGGTTCCCCTTATGGAGACTCAAAGCAGGTTCACGTGAATGAATATCGCGGAAGGTGATTCTCTATGTCAGCTGGAGATTTTTCCGCAGTGGCCGTAAAAACAGTCGCATATTTCACCGACGCACCCTTAAAGACGAGCACTGATCTACCCGCGTACGCGGTCAGAACGCGACGCGACAAACTCGAACGCTGGCATTATAATCAAGGAAGATGTGTACATTACACTGGCGCGCGTCCTATTTGAATATTACACGAACCGACATCGCGCACTTGCAGTGTACACCGCTTCTCTGATTTATAATGGGAGCGTTCCTGTCGCGTCGCTTCAGCGTTGATGGGGTATTAAAGCGAGCCCCCTGAGAGAAGGCGGATGGCCGTATCGATAGAAAAGCCGCAGTGCATCCAACACGAATAATGGCGTTTACTCACTTTATAGAAGATCATCTTTAAAGTGCCGTAGAAACCCATGGTGATGGTGATGACGATAATCCGGCTGTGATTCACTGAGAGTCGATGAAGAATTTATGGAAATATATCTGCGTGATAAGGGCTCTGCTAATCCCGGATAGATCCGACAGGGACATACTCATCCACGGACGGATGCATATGAAGCCGAACGGAAGAAACCAGCGACTCGCCCGTCTGTCTCATTGACCGTCCTCTGAGCGGACTGACTGAGCGAACAGAAGGAGAGAGACGGGAGGGGAGGAGAGATGAAGACAGAGCGAGAACGAGAGAGAGAGAGACCCTGCCCTCTTCAGAGCCTCCCTGACACCCAGCACAAAAACCTGGACTTTCTATTACTTTCTTAATTACGTGTTTTTAAGGTTTGGTTTGAAATTTTTTTTTTTTTGGCCAAAGTAGGGACGGGAGTATATAATTTTTTTTTTTTTTTAAATTACGTTCCTATGTTCCTACAAGATTTTATGAAATACATCTTGAAATCTTGAGATTTTACATGCGTGCGCCTATACTACACTGTAAAAAACAATTTGTTGAGTGGACTTAAAATAATTTGTAACCTTAAAATAAAAAGTTTATTCAACTTGAAATGTTAAATTATACTAAATGACAACTTAGATATTTGAGTCGAATCAACTTAAAATTTTAAGGCAGCTGGGTTACTTACCTATCTGTTAAGTTTAGCAAACACAAATATCTAAGTTGTTACTTAGTGCAACTTAACATTTCAAGTTGACTAAACTTATTTTAGTTGACTGAACTTAAAATTTTAAGGCACCAGCGTAGCAAATTGTTTTAAGCTGACTCAACAAATTGTTTTTTTTTATTTTTTACAGTGTAGCTATATATAAAACAGAAGGATTATATCACCTTTAATGGATTTTCTTGTAATGCTGGGCAACGATTTATTATGATACAGTACAAACGCATATATTATGTACACAAAAACTTATTTTGGATGTGATTATCGCAATTAATCGTTGCCCAGCACTATTGACAACTAGGGAAGTGACGCATTCCATGGACATGAACTATTATAATTTACATGCGTGGAGCATCTCAAATTCCCTCTCTGCATATTGTTGCGAGTTTTGATTTATTATAACGTTCATCTGGTCATCTGGGAACGCTATTTCATCAGATTTGTGAGGTAAATATTTTTTTAAATCGACGCAAACAGAATACATCGATATCTTTCTCAATATGCTGTTATCGCGATTTCAAAATAAAAAACCTCACTCTTACACGTTTGGACGTCAGCATATTCATGAAATTACAGTGGATGCAGCATTTCAGTCGTAAAAAGGGCCAAATATTAGTAATTGAGTGGACATTTTAAATTAAAAATTAAATATTACATAAGGATTAGGTTTCGCTGTAAAGTGTAAAAATAATCGTCAGGCCATTGGCGCCCTCTGCAGTCATTTGCTATAACGTGTAATGTACATTAGCTCTATTGTTTATAATACATTATGTATTTAAACAGTTTTGTTCAATGAACCTATATAAATACTTGCTTTTGATACTTTATTTGAACTATTTGCTTTATTGCTATTATACATTTATCTTCGTTTAGGTCTATATTTATTATCACAAAAAAAAAAAAAAAAAAAAAAAAAAAAAAAGATTATCTCGATTAATCGTCAGAATAATCAACTGATTACTTGATTACCAAAATAATCATTACTGACAGCTCTACTGACAACTGTATATTATTCCATATTACAATGCTGCTTTTGAAATAACTAGACATTAAAAAATATTGAAATTAATTTTTGGGACGAGAATGAAGTTAATGAACTTGGTGTTTATTTTGTGATAATGACTGTCTGATGGTACACTATCCTGCTTATTACACGGCTGCTTAAATAAATAGACATAAAATATTGATTTGAGCTGAAATTAATTTATTAGCTTACTTGCAGAGACGGCGGTGAGACAGAACACAAACACTGCTGTGTAGGACACAGATTTCCCAATTGAGCGGATCAGTTATACAGCGGCTGTCCTTGACAACAGACATTATTCAGAATATCTGACCTCTGAATACTGCAATTGACAAATCGAAATCAAGTATTCCAGAGAGCCCTGCTGTAACTGTGTTACATTATTAACAAAACAAAAATGGACAGAAATGAATTGCTGGCTCTCAGGAGGATACACTGGGATCACAAAAAGGGATCAGATGACAGGTTTTCTGCAGATGAGGAAATGAATGGTGCAGCTCAGTGAACAGGGCTGTGCATGCAGCCAGAGGACGAAAGTGGAAGAGCCTGAGATTATATTCAACCGAAACCGGGTGGTGCACGCCTTCTACTTGTTGCGGTTCCTGAGCCCGCCCCATAGCCGCCGAAGACGATTGCCGGCCCCTCCTCTTGTTATTTCCATCAGACTGAGCAGGTGGTATTTGGCACACGGGGTGGTTTTGTGTGTGGACTGCATGATTAAAGATCACCCAAGCATAGATAGACATTAGGGTTGTGTAAAAAAAAAAAAAAAAAAAAAAAAAAACAACAAAAAAAAAAAAAAAAAAAAACACTTAACTGAAATATATATATACACATACATACTGACGTACACAGAGTTGTGCCGTTTAGGGAGCAGCACCACAACTAGAAAGCAGTAAACTAGTAAAGAAAAATCTGTAACACTTCGCAATATTGTTCTAACATGAACTAACAATGAAAAATGCTCCTACAGCATTTATTATTCTTACTTAATGTCAGTTTTGACATTCACTAATACATTATTAAAATCAAAAGTGGTATCTGTTAATATTTAATGGGCCTGAGGTAACATGAACTAACAAGGAACAGCATTTTAATTACTGTAACTAAAATGAACAAAGATTAATACTGTAACCAATGTGTTGCTCATTAACAATAAGCAACATTAACTAATGGGAACTTGCTGTAATGTTACCAACAATTTTGTTGGTACACCATGTGACAAAAAGGTTTCCTACAAATATGATAAATAACTCGTTTACGCGTAAGATTTTTTTATCATTTGAAAAAAATTCCTACTAAAGATAAAAGAGGTCACATAAGGAGGTGACTTCTCGTCATCTATTTTGTTCCTGTGACTCACTGAACAAGTCGAGACATGTCTCAGACACCTCAGTGATGTTATACTGAACCACCCTGACTACCTTCTAAGAACAGAAGACCATGATAAATGTTCTCATAATTATGTTCTTTAGCACTCATAATTATACTTTCAGACACATATTCAGATTTTGCTTCGTTTAATAGCACTCAAATGTATTTAGCACGACTGAATTCACATTCCTGACGTATTTTAATTATGTCCAACGTAAGTAGTTCTTACAAATTAATTACTAATTTACTCAAGTCTAATTACTAATCTTTCTATACAATGGAGTTTCAGTAAAAGTCAACGAATCTAAAACTCATCAGCCGATCCGTTGCGTCACAGAAACCGAGAGAACACAGTCACTGAAGCTTAACCGCACACAAACACCGAGTTTGTGTTGAGGCTTTTGTTCACAGGTGACAAGCCATGTCATCCATTTACTACCGCACAGAACAGCCATGAGCAAGCAGACAGAAGTTGCCATGCTTCAAACCTAACCATTTTATTACACTTTACCAAAATGTGTTTAGATCAAACAAACCAGCAAGTGTGATGCAGCCAGACTAAACAAACCTCAAGGGACCGTGGTTGGTGTTGCAATGCTCATTAAAGCCTAATCAAGGCAAATGAAAAGTGGAAATGTATCAAGGAAGTGTTAGCAAATGTGATCTTTGCCATTTGCCTGACATTCATTAGAAGGAGCACAGAACAGGATTAATAGGGCATCTACTTGTGAAACAATCAGCATGGCATCAAACACCACCTATTGACCGCCAGAGGCTAGGTGCTCCAAATAACACCAAACTAAGTTAACTCTGCATGTAAGTTGTTGAGTTAGCCGTTTTAACAACCACTTTCGAATCAACAAATCCTCATCTCCTCCTGAGTAAGACTGATTTTCAGAGGAATCCATTTAGGGTATAACATTGTTGCCTCATGCTGATAATGAAAGCACAGGCTTACGAAACTGTATTAATGAATTTTGTTTACAAAGTGTGTGGTTGCTCAACACTGCGAGCAGTGAGAAAATGCTTGAAAGGAAGGTACGTACTGGAAAACAAAACTTGTGGGTTTAGGCTTGCTGGCACAGGTTTCTTAGATTGTTCCCTTTGCACTTAAAAATATAAATAAATAACACAGTTAATCTTTTCAGCTGCAGCCATACTGCATTCTGCCGGGAGAAGACGGCACTGAGTTACTGCGACCAAGCGTTAGGGACAAAATTGCACCTGTCAAAAGTTTCCAAGCAATTTGTTGATGAATTGCTAGGAAAAACTCTTCATCTTACACAGGTTCCAATGAATCTATGTCCTGAAGCCAATGAAACTCGAGAACGAGAGAGCAACTATAAGGAGCCGTTACGCCAATAACCTTGGCAGCAAGGTCCGTATGAAATGCAGAGGAATTGTATTATGACAAACTTGGGATATTTCTTTGTGAACCCTGGTAAGTTGTAACACTTGTCTCTGTCCTTCACCAATTATGTTCTGGTTGGAATTCATCTGAAAACACAGGTGTGATGATCACCTGTCTCTCGACTGTTAAAACATCACTATGGCAACCTCTAAACAAACTGCAGTGCCTATGTATTTTGTGGGGGGGTCACTGGGAGTTTGTGTGTATAAAGCTCACTCTCTCCGTAGACAAAAACCCTCCTAAACTTTACACAGCGGATAGGAATGTGTGGCATGTGAGAAGGTCCTGCCCGTGTCTTTTGAAGAGACTCTGACCCCCCCGCGTTCACAGTGGAGAATTAACCGACTCCATGGCGAGAGACTTTCCTCCTGATATGCAACCGCAAAAAACAGGTGCTTTCCTGGGAACGCTTGGGTTGTAAAGTCCATTTTGTTATCTCTCCATTTCATGGATTTTAGAATGATACGGATATGCTTAAGGCAACAAGATGTGACAGACTCATGATAGATGGCCCACAACAATGTTATACTGTTTTAGAAAAGGCAGCAATGAAAGTTCCAAGAAATTGTTAATTCCTTAAGACACCATCACAAATCAAGCAGGCAAAACACCAAGAACATGCTGCAAACAGGATGACAGCTTGTGAAAATTTGTGGATGCTACAACAGCCAGTAGATGAAGAGTCCAAAGCCATAATGCTCATTTTTTTTGGCCTGATCTGTTGAATTGAATTAATTTAGAGACAAAGTCAGTCTTAACATCATAATGAGGAAAAAAGAATGATGAAGAACAATGAAATTATTGGAAAGAAATCCTTATTGGGTAGTTTGGCTTGCACTATTTTGTCTTTAACATAATTACCTTCAGAAAAAAAATGTTTGCCATGATCATGGGGTTTGACCAAAGTACAGAAATACGTATAAAAAAAAAAATATCTAATCATAGAGAGGTTTCTTGAAGACCTTGAATTTGAATTTATGACATGGAGATCAAACTGAAAATGTCAACTCAGCATGAACACAGACATTGACTCTGAATCATTCAAAACGAACAAAGGATTAGCTCACTTCCAGAATAAAAATATTGTGTTAATTTAATCACCATGTCATCCAAGACGTTCATATCTTTCTTTCTTCGGTCGAAAAGAAATTAAGGTCATGAGAAAAACATTCCAGGATTTTTCTCCAAATTGCAGCTTCAAAGGGCTCTACGCGATTCCAGACGAAAAACAAGGGTCTTATCTAGTGAAACAATCTGTAATTTTCTTAAAACAATTCAAATTTACATACTTTTTAACCACAAATGCTCATCTTGCACTAGCTCTGTGATGTGCGTTCCTGATGCGACTTCACAAGTTCTTTGTCTGTGCACTTCAGTTCAAAAATGTAGGCTAGGGCAAAAAAAACTTCAAAATTGTCCAACATAGTTGTTTTGCATTTTTTTGCAAAGGGCTTTTGGCTTTTGCATGTTCCCTTTGGGAAACACTGAGTCCGTACTTCTGCCTCCTCCTGCTTTCTTGTGGTTTAAAAGTATATAATTTTTTTTTTTTTTTTTAGAAAATGACCGATCGTTTTCTTGACAAGACTCTTATTCCTTGGAATAAGATGGATGGAAACTTCTATTTCAACCTTCAACCCATTGATCGCCATTGAAGTCCATCATGGAATGTTATCCTCAAAAACCTTAATTTCTTTTCAACTGAAGACAGACAGACAAGAACATCTTGGATGACATGGAGATGAGCAAATGAATAGAAATTTTTATTCTGGTAGTGAACTAATCCTCTAAAAAACAGAGAAACTTGCATGAATCAAACAGGGCTAAAGCATTCCCAAACATCATTTAGACATTGTAAATTTGACCTTTTTGAAAACAAAATGGAGGACACGCAGTGTCTTCCCCTATGAATGGGCAACCGGTGCGAAGCGAGAATGCGCACATTCCAATCGGGCAGATGACATCGAGGTTAATGAATTCGCCTGTGGACTGCAATGTCCTACGAAGCACAATGATACCATCTGCTCCTGACCTGAGCATTTAGCCTCCAACTTGACAATAAGCCCCTGAACCATCACGTTTGATTGGGTCATGACGAATAATGTTCAGGCAGCATCACACATGGCTGGGTGAATGATGAGACGAAATGATACACAGAGACATGGTGGGGTCATTGTCCAATTTAGGAATTGGATAAACAACAATGGCGGGGAAATTAAACCAGATGTGTGCAAAGCATAGAAGAGCAGAGGAAATTACTTTTGTGATTTCAGGAAAAAAATCAATTGACCTGTGATGGAGAAGCAAACAAAATGCAACAAATATTATTAAAAAAAAAAAATCCCTCTAAACAGGACCTGCAATTTCTTAGAATTTTACACTTACTACAATCAGAATGAACACAGATGGGCTTTAGTCCCTCAACTCTAATTCCTTTATGAGAGATGGGAGAATATCATCATGGTCTGATGCAAAGGTTTTTCTCAATTAGCCATAGCGCCATTTAGTATGACATGTGCACCCAACATTGGAAAAATCAATTACATCTGGGTCATATATGCAAATGTTTTCTTCATTTGCTCCATTTGTTCCAAGAACTGAAATATTTAAGCACACATGCTCACTGACCCTTGCACACTGATCTAATCTTGCAATATGACTGTCATAAATTCTTTGCAAACACACTGACTCATATGTTGACTATCACGAAATAAAATCTAAATAGAGATTTTTGTTGGTAGCAACAGACAGGGGAAGGAATTTTCTTTCATTATTACAAACCCCAAAGAGTTGTTCCGCTTCTAGTATCGACTGCAGAATTGTAAAGTCTTAAAGCAAAAAAAAAAAAAAAAACATCCATTAGTTTGTGAAGGGAGGCTGTGGGCAAACGTTTTAAAACAGCAGGAAAGAGGACTACAAAAATCTCCAGGTGTTGTTTTCCTATCTGAGGACTGTAATTTTACCCGGCCTGTAGTAGTAATGTTGGGTAATTAGTGGGGATAGTGGCTACTGCTTTATTTTTCCAGCTGTTTGTGAAGCTCAGAAGCTCTCCATGCTTTCAGTTATAGTAGCTGTTACTGACTGCTCAAAGACTGGTTCCTCAGCACTCTTGTGGACAGGGAAAAGAGCCTAAGGCAACACCTTACACTGCAAAAGATTTAAATTTTAAAGCAGGAGTGTCCCATCCTGCTCCTGGAAGGCCACTATCCTGTGGAGTCCTAATTATCTTAATCCTAATTAAACACATCCGAAAGAACTAATCAAGGGATAATCAGAAACTTTAAGCCAAGTGTGTTGGGGCAGGTTGAAGCCAAACTCTACTGAACAATAGGCTTCCAGAAGCAGGACTAGATCCCTTCTTCTAGAAAACCTCAATGTGACAAAACTGAGGTGCTGACCTTATAGTAATACAGTGAGCGGATATGATAAGTTAACCCCTCCCTTGATAGCTTGAAGTGAACCGTAACAGAGGGGCAGCAGTCAGTCCTGCACAACATGAAAGAACAAACTGTTAAAAGCTCCACTTTTGACCCTCCATGTTGCAGTGAAAGACAGGATTCTTCAAAGGTGCGGTGACCTTTAGCATAGCAGATTCCCACAGAAAGTCTTGCCCTGATCTGGTTTCACATGATGATTTTCAGGCCACTCCAAGAGCGTTAAACATAGGTAATGTGAGGAAAGACATGTGAAGAGCTCATGTCAACTGGAAACACTATGAAAGTCTAACTTTTTCTTTTTTAATTGAAGTTTAAAAGCCCAACTGTATTACTTGCCCTACTCTGAAACTTTGTCAAGGATGTGAAACTTTCACATCCAAGTCTCTAAAGTCAGAAAGGCAAATATTTTGTAGCCAACACAATTAGTGAAGAAATGTCAATGCATGACAGCAAAAATCCACATAACGGGTGAAATTTGTATGATGTTTTATCTTAAGACAGTTGCCTAGGGTCTGCTCGGAGCATGTGCATATAGATTTGTAAACCGATGCAATCTAGTGCCACTGCAGTTATTGATATTCTAGCTGAAGATGTCCTTTCATCTCCCACTTTGATGAGTCACATGGTGCAGATACTGCAGACAAGTCCAGATATAACATCTCTGACCATCTTCTTACTAAAAGAAAGTCTCATTAAAAGCTGACCTTTCATGGGCTGTTTGTTTTTGTGGTGACACACTTGAGAAGTACCCATTTTTTTAGAATCTGTGACTGCAACTATGCGTGCACGTGTGTGTGTGTGTGAGAGAGAGAGAGAATAAGAAAGTAGTCAGCCATGGAAGGTCATCTAACACTATGCAGAAAATGATGATTACCACTAACAGATAAAAATAGACCTAGATTACAGACCTGGAGCTCCACTAACAATGTTTTGTACTTTCATGAATGCATTTAAAACTGAAGAAAGGAGACATGAAGTCTATAGGGCGAGAGACTGCTGTGGTCTTGAAACCTCTGTGTGAGCCAAACAACGAGGATGGGAATCTTTAGGCATCTCACAATCTGATCCAATTCTGATTCTTGGAATCACAATCCAATTCCAAAATGATTCTTGATCTACAGTCAAGCCAAAACTTATTCAGACACCTTCAACATTTCTCACATTATCAGAGTTTGCTCACTATAGTTTAGAAAATGATAATAAAAATAATAAAAACACAATTAAACCGTGTCAGAACAAATTCATCTTGATAATGTCAGATAACTTTGACAAATGTATATAATGGATTACAACCAAGCAAAACGTCCGACAATTGTTAGCAAGACAATATTTACACAATTATCAATACTTTGCTGACCAATTACCAAGAAATGCTTAATTCTGCAGTAATGCAGGTCACTTCGGCAGCTAAAGAAAAAACACTTAAGCAAAACATGGTCAGGTCAAAGTGTCTGAATTTCTGGTCCCATTGTTTTTTTTTTGTTTGTTTTTTTTTTTTTTTTTTTTTTTTAAGTTTTACTGGTAGTCCACTGTATGAAGAACTTTTAAGTATAATATGTCAAAGTTTACTTTATTTTGCTATCCTCACTTACATAAATGAACTATAGTGTCCTGCACCCAGTAGTAAAAAAATATATATAAAAAATTATATCTGATGTCTAATTTTTGGTTTGACTGTATATTTTTTTTTTTATGAATTAAGAGTTTACCGACTTTGAATATGAAATTCGCTAATATTTTTAAATTACTTATATACCCACCTTTTTCTTCTCGTATGAGTGGGCATGGTAATTTGTAAATTTTATGGGTCTGGCTTCCGGTCTCAACCACGTCCAGTTATTTTAAACCGTACAAAATAGCTTGTTTTGCTGCTTAATATTGCAAATTGGTGTGTCTCACCATATTATTTTAAAATATTATCTTAATTATGAACACACCGGTCTGTAGTGCAAACAGTTGTACCGTTTACTGTACGTTACTATTCTTGTTATTTCCCTATAGCGGACAATGAATGAAAACGTTGAAGTTGGATAAAGTACTTATAAAAATAAAAACTATAAAAAAGCAAAAACAATTCTTGATCTACATTTTTTAATGAATTGAGACTTTACCAACATTTTTTTTTAAATTACTTAAATTCAATTGCATTTAACTGTTGTTGTATGTGTATTTGTTTATAACTGACAGCAAGCAGAACACAACCATCTCTAGTGCTATCAATGTAAGAAAATAAATAAGCTTGGAATCGATTCTGAATATTTTGTTGAATTGTTGAAGAAAGACTTACAACTTATAAAAACAGGCCCATGCTCACAGCTAAAGAAAAAAAAGAAAAAAAAAAAAAAAAAAAAAAAGGAAATACCCCCTACACCAGCTACAAGTTCTAACACTCAATGAGGAAGATGAATTTTATGGAAGGTGAAAGACTGTTCCATTAGCACATTAACTATACTTCAGCAGTACTTTGTCTTCTCCAAGAAAACTTGTGTGATGGATTTGGTGTATCCAGAGTTGGATATACCTGAGCACAATTTAATGTTCTAGAGTTTGTGAAAGTGGACAAACTGATGGAGTACAGGTCTGGAGAAGTTAGAACTTCAGGAAAGCAATCTCATGAACCACAAGTAAACAGCCTGTGCTCTATGCTGCACGTTTCAGTGTGATATATGGCCTCACAGGTGAGTCAGAGATGCTCTCACGTGGAAGGAATGCAGGTGGAACAACTTGGCTAAACAAGTGTGCAACACTTGCTAGAGATGTTTGCTAAAAAAATGAGTGTTAACTACAGTAATTTAGCACTCATTTACAATGGCCTTTGTGAGAAGTTTTATTCTTGAGTAGGTAGTCACTTAGAAGACACTTCAATCTAAAGTGACTTGCAGTACACATTTATAGGGACAGTCATTGAGTGATAAAGAACATTAAGGGTGCAATGGTGATGGTTCAGTGTTTATGGAATGTTGTAGACTTGAATCAGCAACCTTTCAATGAACAACCCTGAGCACATAGTATGTGCAACCCTGGACCACAAAACCAATCATAAGGGTCAATTCTTTAAAAACTGAGATTTAATCAAATCAAAATATTGAGAAAATCGCCTTTAAAGTTGTCCAAATTAAGTTCTTAATGCATATTACTAACCAAAAAAATAAGTTTTGATACATTTACGGTTGGAAATTTGTAAAATATCTTCACGGAACATGATCTTTACTTAATACCCTAATGATTTTTCCAGGGTCACATATGATTTTTATGGACACTTATCAGATTGTTTGACATGATCCCAGTGAGATTTTAGGTAAAAGCCATGGCCCACTGTGCAAAAAATCAACAGACTTTTATATCAGACTGTATGATACACATCACAGCCAAGAATTTAGTCCTACTCAACAAACTGACAGAACATAGGAACAGTCACATGTCACGACTAACATGAAAAACATTTCCAGCTATGAGGGTGGAATTGAAACAAACTGACAAACTAACTTGTGGTTTAACTACTAGACAGGTCTTAATCCAGACCTTTAGGCTGAAACATGTAAACCTGCGTTACTGCAGAGAGCATGTTCAGTCTTGTTGCTGCTGTCATTAGGTGTTTCCTCTTACACTAGCTCCTGTTCCAGACACTCTAGTCGGGCTGGTATAATACATACTTTTTGGCGCTGAGGGAGGATCTCAACCATGTGGTTAAACCACAATTGCAGCTCTTTCACATCCATGTACGCTGACGCTGATTCTAAACCAGTTTCACCTCTTTAAACCTTACTCCTCCACAAAAAAGCAGCACCAAATCTGATCAGATATCAGTGTCAAACTTTCATCACAAGGTTCTTTTCATAAGAACAACAACCTTTGAAATGAGGAATGGAAAAATACCTTAAAAAAAAAAAAAAAAAAAAAAAAAAACCCACCTTGGCAAAGAAACAAACGGTTTTTGACTTTTGTTTTGGATGGTGTGTGTCTGTTGAAGTGAGATGATGTAACACAACAGCAACGCTGGCCTGTCTCGATGTTAAGTGAAAGACATTGCAACTTTAACACTAGACGATTAAAAGAGGAATATTATGGAATATCATGAGCATTTCTTTTATTTGGAATAGAATTGTGTTCTTGTTGCTGCACAAATATTGACAAAATGTAGTTCTACTGACTCAAGTCCAGTCAATTTTTCTGTAGACAGCTTTCAGAGCTTCCATCAGTGTATACCAATAAACAAAACCCATTACAATGACTTCATTGAAGAGCACAAGTAAGAGTAGGCGTGACTCCAAAATAACAGTAAGGATCAGATTTAGCTCAATTATGGAGCAGTGCCTGTGGCGAAGGTTTAAAACGCTAACCACACGCAAACTGAAAGAGTAAACACAAGCAGCCTCCTCAAGAGCCTCAGGACAGACCTCAGGGGTTGGAGGAGCTCTCGCTCGCTCTGTTATCTCAAACAGCTTTCAGACAAACAACTCAAATTAAGCACATGTTGTTAAAAAATTGGTGTGGCCTGCTAGGAAAGGTGCTCTCTTTTTAATTGCATATACAGGACTTAATTACACATGGTTTGAATTTGGAGTGAGATTAATCACTTGAGGCACAGAGGCACAAACCACTGTCCCACGAGACATAAGAGAGACCCGTGACTCTGGGTCAAGATGTGAGAGTGTGATGAAGTAATTACTTTTAATCAGGCCCTGTAGGACAAAGAGTGACAGCCACTAACGGGATGATATCAGGTGTTTGGTTACATCTCCAGAGGGTTGAGAGAGCAGTCAGTCACGAGCGGAGACACTCCCAACCTAATACCACGGGTGATGGCTTAAGAAAGGGAGGTACAAATGTGGCAATCAAAGAGACAGAATGAGGTACTGAGTCAGAAATCAGGATGAAAATAAGCCATGATGAATAAAGATATCCAGTCTATGCTTTATTTAATACTTTGTGCATTTGTTTGATGCACTGAATGACACTTCACAGACTGAGTGCACAGCACATAGCCCACATTTGAGTTTACAGGACGAATTTCATGGTAGCAACATTCTCAGAATTAACAGACGGCAATGCAGAGACAACACGAGTTAAACACAAGAAATTCTTTTTTATGCTTTATAAAAGTTATTTATATGTTTGTATGTTTGTTTTGATACAGAGTAAACACCATGTTCCATGAAGATATTTTGTAAATGTATCAAAACCTAATTTTTGATTAGTAATATGCATTGCTATTAACATCATTTGGACAACTGTAAAGGTGATTTTCTCCATTGTTTTTTTTTTTTTTTTTGCACCCTCAGATTCCAGATTTTAAAATAGTTGTATCTTGGCCAACTATTGTCCTATCCTAACAATCATACATAAATAGAAAGCTTATTTACTCAGTTTTCAGACAATGTATAAATCTCAATTTATGATTGGTTTTGTGGTCCAGGATCACATATTGTTCGGAGATTTTTGTTCTTTGTACATAAGGCAGGGCTCCATGTTTACTTTTCTTTCTAGGAGCACTTGTGCTCCTAACTTAAAATATGTAGGAGCACAGTCAAAATTTCAGATTTCAGAATTCAAAATTGGAATTTTGTTTTTACCTTTGTAATGGCATTTTTATTTTATACAACTTTATTAAAAGTGTGTAATCTTTTATGTCAAAAATTTTAAAATGTATATATTTAGTAGAATATAGTAGAATAAGAATAAGTTACCAATCAAATGAAATCAGTATTAACAAAATTAATCTGTACTACAGAGGTGGCACAGAAGAACACAAAAGTGGCTTGTAGGTATATTTTCATGTGTTTAATGAGGCTCAGAGGTGGCATGAGTGCAATCAAATTGATAAATTCATGTTGAGATTAATGTTTTAAATATACAATTTTGAATATAGAAACGATGGTTTTAATAACTGGAAAAAAAAAAAAAAAAAACAACAACTTGAAACTAAAACTACCAGTAGGTGGTGGCAAGTCACTGATTTAATCACTGAATACTTCATTTTATTTGATTTGTTTGAACGGCTGATTTATTCAGAAATAAAGCAAAGTCTTTATGAATGGGAAATTGAATCATTGACTCACTAGATTTGTTTAAAAACGCACGTTTATTCATAAAACTGCTGTTAGAATGGAGATGCGCAGTGGCTCAGTTGTGATATGTTTCAAACAATTTTTGATGCAGGGCAAAACCAGGCAATAGTGTTACAGTCAGACAATGTAAGTCACTTAATATTAGCTTCTTGTTTATTTAACTGTTGTATTAAATCAATATCTCATTTACAAACTTCCTTAAAAATCATTAAAAGCCGTCACTCATCTTAGTTCATCGCAATCTCACAAAGTTCCATTATAATTAACGAAGCTCTCTACACTGCACAATGAATCTCTTATTGACACTCCCTCTGCACTTGGTTTATGAAAGGATTTGTGAGATATGTCTGTGACGCATTACTCAACATTGCAAAAACACATAGTAATCTTTGAAGCTCCATCCAGAATCCTAGCACAAATACTTTATGCTGATCGGGTCAGTCGGACTAGTGCTCCTAAATATTTTTTTCCATAGTCGCACGCAGTAGTTTTCAGTTCTTAGAGCCCTGTAAGGTAGTGGTCAAACTCTTGAGTCTTTCTATAGAGATTGCAAAGGCAATTTCATTAAAAAGCTTGGTGCTATACTCTGCCTCAGAAAGTACAGACTCAGCTATTTTGACCGACCTCCCTTTGAATTTGTGTAACAGAACTGAGGTGAAGATACAAAAATAATCAGAGGCACACAACCATGCATATACAGCCTCAAAGGGGTAGTTTACCCAAAAATTAAAATTGCCATTAATTACTCACCCTCATGTTCCAAACCCGTAAGACATTCGTTCATCTTCATAACACAAATTAGGATATTTTTAATGAAATCTGAGAGCTTCCTTGTGTCAGCAGCACCATATGTATATACTGTAGTACTCTTGTGAATGGTGGCAGGGACTGACACGGAAGAGACGAAATCGTTGAATAAAGTTATTTTTGTTTTCTTTGCGCACAAAAAGTGTTCTCATACTGTAGCTTCATAACGTCACAGTTGAACCCATTGATGTCACATGGATTATTTTAACGATGTTCTTACTACCTTTCTAGGCCTGGGAACTTTTTAGTGCATTGCTGTCTATGCAGGGTCAGAAAGCTCTTAGATTATCAAAAATATCTTAATTTGTGTTTCGAAGACGAACGAAGAAGGTCTTATGTGTTTGGAACGACATAAATGTCAATTACAGAATTTTCAATTTTGGGTGAACTAACCCTTTAAAGACTCAATGAACACTTCTACAAGCACCTCAACGACATCATTCGCACACAGACCCTTGCATAAACCATGTTTTAGTGAGAAGGCAGAAAGAGGGCAGTGTGGGCCTCTGAAAGTAAAAAAAAAAGTATGGAAAAAAGCTCCATCACACCTTCCTTCAGGGTGTTTTTTTGTACTTGATTATAATTTCTGCTGAATTTCATGCTGAAGGAAACAGCTGGACCACAGGCATGGAAATTCACTAATTAAGACTGTTGTGATATCCATCTAAACAGTCCCTTTAACCACCCAGGACAGACAGTTCGTTACATATAAGGAACATCAGAGAGAGAGAAGGAAGAAAAAAACAAAAACAAACACTTAACCACAATTAGATGAGAAGTACTACACTGTTTGGAGAAAAGCAGTTCGATAAGTTGTTTTTCTATTTAATGATCTCAGAAAAGCAACAGGAAATGAAGAGTGCACAAGTTCTCTCAGCAAAGTCGAACGGGTCAAGATTTTCTCCGCATTAACACTTATAAAGACAGGCTTCATGGTCCACAACAACACAAAGGCGTCCTATATTATTCAAGGGAGCAATCTGCCCGTCATCAATAATAAATGTCTGCCAGTGGCAGCAGAACGTTAAGTGCTCATGTATTCTTAATGAGTCTAGGGTTGGAGAGGAACTGCGTGCCACCTCGTGTTCTAAACGGCCGCCCATGGGGAATCGTGGTTATGTATCCCTGTTAACACGCATGACTTCACCAGAACTGCCCCATCAACCTCCTCTCTCATGAATCCAACAGCTCTGAGAAATCCTCATCCAGATAGACCACACAGAGCGCTGGAGGACCGCAATGCCCGCAGTGTTGTGAGGTCCGACTATGAATGAAAAAAAAGGAATGTATTGCTCATTAAATGCGCAAGTTTCTGTTTATTCAGTGATTGGGCTTTTAGTTTCTAAAAGTTCCTTTGTGGTGGTGGCATTCAAAAACCTATTGAGGAATGTAGGTATGAGCTCAAGTTTTCTATAGTGTGCTAGCAAGAGAAGACCAGAATAAAGACAAATGGACGTTTAGAAACTGAGTGAGAGCTGGGATATAATGAACTACTTCCATTGTCTTGGGTCAGTTTGCTGAGGTCTTGAAAAATCGTGACTCGAATGCAAACCAATTGCGTTCGTCTCCTCTCTCGCTCAGCCATGACAGTCTTCAAACAGCCAGAAGTCATGTATAACCAATTCCTAATAGAGTATTATTTCCATAATTCTATAATAGAGGTCATCACCAATAATTTCATTCTATTGTACTGACTGCCAACATGTTTGTGTACTTTTACCAGCATAATTACTTTGTCTTAAGGGGAGTGATGTAAATGTTATAATTACGTTAATAATGTTAAAAATGAAAATGTAGCTGCAAGCAGTGATTACCAGGGTTCAAGCACTTTAAGATTTAAGAACATTAGAAAACAGACATTACATATTATTTAGGAAGCCTGTAACCACCTGAATCAATTATTAAAAAAAAACATTTTTGTCAAATCCTGGTGATTTACCACAGAAATATGATGCTTTTATAACATTTATCACTGTTATAGCACCAGCTATATGTGGTCCGATCTCCTTGAAACTTTGCTTGCTTGTTTAGAATCACCTGTCACACATACTCAGCGGGTTTTGTGAAGTTTTGAATTTTTGTTTTGGCTTTAGGGCATATTTGGACAGGCCCCTTTCTTAAAGGTCCCTGTTATAGCTTCCCAAAGGGTACATTTTTCAATCATTTAAAAAATGGTTTGATTGACAGCAGTGGTTGTAGAGGCAATGTTGTTCGGAATGAGGAGGTCTATCATACGATACAAATACTGCGTGTATGTACGGACAACCGCGCAATGTACAATTGTTTACGCCCTCAAAATAGGCGATACCACGCCTCAGTAGCCGATTTCTTTCAAATTTCTCACAGACCTTGTTGAAGGTGATGTGAGTACTACCAACTCCTAAAATTTCAAGTCTGTGCAACTTACGGTTTGGTCTGCACGATCAGTTTTACTAATAAGAATGTGTAAAATCCAACCTTTTCCTCTTTGTTGCACATTAACACCATATGTAACCATGTAATCTACATAAAAATTGTCAACATTCAAATTTTAAATAATCTGAAATCATCCACTTTTGCAATTATGTAAAAACTTAAACAGGCCAGCTGAAATTATAATTAAAATATTCCCAAATGAAATTGGAATCAAACAGAATCGAGAGCCTGTGCTTCAGAATCAAATTTAGAAATCTGTGTCAGTACACTCTCCTAATAAGAAAGTTCAATTAAAAGCTTTCTACAACCGAAGTGCTAAATTGATTTTGAGTTTTCCAGGGTAGTAACAGGATTCTGGATAGGCTTATTCAGAACATTTGGTAAAGTAACATTAAATTGATATTGGTTTTAACATATTTTGTTTAATGCTAGGGAAGTTATAGGGATGAACAAATCAGAAGGCAGCTAATGAAAATGCATCCCATATGCTACTTAAAATAGAATAAAAAGTAAGTGTTAAAAAGCCATGGATATCTAGTCATAAATTTCTCCTCTGGAAGAAGCTACGACACTGAATCCTAAAAGTCTCCATGTTCAAATCTCTGCCCAGTTCCTCTAAGAGAACACTCCGGCATCTGCTAAAAATAAAACCTCCCGGACTCCTAATGATACTTCATGTCAAAGTGCATTAACACAGTGGTAAGGCAAAGCTATTACAAATAATGTTCTTTCATTACAAAAATGAAACGCTAAGTACTAGATGCACAGATAAATAATCCTTAATGAATATTCTTAATGAATCACATCTAATGATTAAAACAGCTGGGCCAGTAACAAAACTGTGACCTTTAAAAGAGACATTTCCTTTCACCTAAAAATGATAGTGCTGCACCTTATTCAGAAACAAATTTAAATAAAAAAAGTTATAAAGATGAAATTAATTAAATAAATAATAAAAGTATCCATCTTCACTTAGGGATGGATAACTTTAATTGAATATTCATCATTTAATAACCACAAAGTGCTACTCACAGAAGGTCAGGCAGTAAGAAGACAAAGGACTTAATTATTTAAATCAGTTTTTATTTAGAATTTAAATATATTTAAATAGCCTAAAATTAATTAATATAACGGTCAATGACATGACACTTTAATTTTTCTGTCTGATTGCTTTTTTCAGTTAAAAAAATGGTTTAAATGCACTAAAAAGATGCCATATATATGAAGTACCTCTCCTATGTATGGGCCTACTTTCACTTCAAAAAAAAAAAAGAGGAAAAAAAAGATTCATTATTTGTAAGTTTTCTGTTATTTAAAGCGTCAAAATATCATGTGGTATGACTGTCCGACCATAACTGCTGTTTTGAAAACATCTTTGAAATTACCCTAAATTTATTCTGATTAATTTTCTATTAGGCATCATTTCCAAAGTGTTTTGTACTCCTGTACACAACTGCAAAGCATTTGTATTTATATTTCCATTATAATACGCAAACAAGCTTTGATTTCCATTTTATAAAATATCAAATGGTGCGACCAAGAAACTACCATTTTGGGACTTTTATGTTGAAATTCATTCAAAGACAGGACTTTGCATCATATAGCAATTTGCCAATGACCCATGGAAGCATCAAGCAAGTTTGTAACTCTTTCAAATTTGGAAAAAAACTTTAACGGCTGGTATGTAAAACTCCCGGCAAAGGGTCAATTGAGCAACCAAGATTGGGCAAAGTTCAGAAATAAGTGGGGCTAAAAAAAATGCCTGCAGTTAATGCCATGTTCTGCACTTTACACACATGTCCCTTTAAATTGATTAATAATGATATAAGGCCTTTTCATCATTTCGAGCGACCACTCATGTGGTGTGACCGATAATAACAACAACTGTATTAAAATAAAATTAAAATCTCATTTCTGTGGTTGAAACATGAACCACTGCTACAGCATGCTTAAGTGAATAGTACATTTAAAACAGTTTTATCAGTTTTATGCAATTTACAGAAAAAATAAGTCTGCTAACTACATTTAACGCAGCAACTTTGAAAGTATAATGAGATCATTATTTACAAAAACTCTACATAAATGCAAATACTTTGTGTCAAAACACTTTAATTACTGGGAATATCTAAAAAAAAAAAAAAGTTAAGGATGTTAAGGAAAAGAATTAATTTTAATATAAATAATGGTCACACCACATGACATTTTTTTTTTAAAGGCTATGGCCAATTCATCGATATTTAAAAACACTAAAATCACTTAGTTATAAATTTTAATATGAATGTGTGTACACAACATTCTGAATGTTTGAACAAGTACAAAAGATATTTTTTGTATTTTAAAATTGGCCTGTCGAAAATCCTTATGTCAATGACCCATAAATTAATAAAAATCTATACATTTTATATACTGTATATAGTTTTTAAAACACTACTGTGTAAATTATAAAATGAGAACATTGTCATTGTATATTTTCATCATGATTTGATAAGTGTAATTAAAATAAATTATTTTTCTTGTTAAATTATTTACAAATTCTATATTTTTTTTTCCCAATCAGCCAGATTTGTAGGAACATATCAAGTTCGTATCATCCAGCCATAAGTGACACTATAAAACACCACAACTGCACTCACATAGACGCTGGCAGCCTGCAGCAAACCTGAATTAGAGATGCTGATTAAGGAGTTTGTGTTGGGCTGGCCGCACCCCTCAGCCGTACATGCTGAGAAATGCAAACTGAACGGGGTGCTTTACGTGATGAGAGATGCTGGGTCAGTGACGCAGTCTATGCAGCTATCTCCCGCTCAGCTGTAGGCACTGCGAGGCCTCAGTTTGCTTTTGGCTACAGAGTTGTTGATTGAGTCCAACAGGATCCAACAAGGCAAGAAGTGTCAATAAACGTGTGTATAGAAAGACTCAAGCATGCACTGGCACAGTGTACAGAGCTGCCCTACTGAAGATAGATTCAGTACAAACATGACTTCCTTTTCCTTCCATCAGCTTCACCACAAAGAGAGAGCATCTTTTTACGCCAGCTGGCCATCCTCCTCTGAGGATAAGACACTACATGATCCAGGGAGCCAGAAAGAGAGGTTAGAACGGCTTCCCAAAAATAGACGCTCCTCTGTCGACTGCTCGTCTTGCTTTCATACCACAACGGCAGTCAATTTTCCGTAGGAGGATTCCTTGATTTTCACTCCGAGGCCATGCTGCTTTTTCCAGGGATCACTGGACAGGTTCTGTTTTAAAAACAGCCAGGTAGGATCCACTGAATTAAAGAAGATAAATCATCTATAACACTTAGGCTGATATCTCTGTTTCACAACCATATGCATATTCTCATTTCATAATCACGGCTCCACACCGATGTCTTGGGGTTGGGTAGATAAGGGTTGAATCAATGGGCTTGTTCATGAAGCATCCCTTGCTAAATCAATCATGAACACTCAGAATATAAGGGAAAAATTTGAAACTAATGCATTAAGTATGTGGCCATTAGTAACCTGAATGTGCGCAGCTCCTGCTTCCTGTTATATTAGCTGAACAAAAAAGGTCCGTTATGTCTCTTGATGCTGCAAATCGGCATTCATGATATTTTAATTCATTATCATATTCGTAAAAATACTGGTTTGTACTGCAAATAAATTTAACCATTTATGGCACTGTTCTAGTCATTTACCTGTAGCAGCTAATGGACCTGAAGACTTGCACATTTAAATTCACTGCTACAAATCCACCTTATTAAAAAATAAGGAAAAAGATTAGTTCACTTCCAGAATAAAAATTTACTCACCCCCTTGTCATCCAAGATGTTCGTGTCTTTATTTCTTTAATCGTAAAGAACTTTTTCAAGGAAAACATTTCAAGGATTATCTCCATATAGTGGACTTCTATGGTGCTCGTGAGTTTGAACTTCCAAATTGCAGTTTAAATGCAGCTTAAAAGGGCTCTAAACGATCCCAGCCAAGGAAGAAGGGTCTTATCTAGCGAAACGATCGGTTACTTTCTTTAAAAAAAATGGCCATTTATGTACTTTTTAACCTCAAATGCTCTTCTGGTCTAGCTTAGCGATGCGCATGTGTACTCTGTGAACTGCAGTTAAATACAGTTAGGGTATGTCGAAAAACTCCCATCTCATTTTCTTCCCCAACTTCAAAATTGTCCTTCAAAAGTGAACTAATCCTTAAAGTGTATATTGGTTGTACACTCATTTTCAGGTGCATTATGAAATTAAATAAGTGGACTTGATTATGTTCACCACGGTTTGAGACACCACTACAAATTAGGGCTGGGTATATAATAATAATAATAATAATAAAAAAAAAAAAAAAAACTCGATTTTAATAGATTCACATTTTTACAAAACAATATCAATTCTTAAATCCCAAAATCCAATTAATCTAGCCTGTTTTTATTTTATGAACGGAACATTGTAGCACGTCGTCCATCCGATAAATCGTAATAAGCTTTGTGCTTTGTTAGTTTTGATATGAAACAGTCACAGATTTTAAACTCTGCCCATTTTATTGCAATATTCAAACAATATTTACCGTTTTGGCTCTGTTTAATGTGGAGTGACAGATCACTGTAGCGCCTCAGTTCAAAAGAATCGTGAACTGATCGTCTCTAATTCAACCAGTTTTGGCACAAAATAAATAGAAATGAGTGTCCAAAAAGACATTTACCTCAGAAAAATCATTCAGCGACCATACGCTCATTAGTCAGGTAAAAAAATTAACTCTAGAGAGGAGAACTGGCAAAATATATGCACCATATAAACACATTAATTATATTTTTCTGTTTAATTTTATGTTTGAATAAATCTATCAAGTTTTTACGGCAGCCACCATTTAAATGTTTATATTTCAAAAAACAAATTGATTAGAAATATAATTCTGAAATTGTAAAGTTATAACTTTATTTTTTATAAAAACTGCGTGTAATTTAAGTGTTTGTATACAAATCATTTTAACCTTTTATTTAACCCCCAATAATATAATGTAGCACCAGCTGACTCTCATGTATATTTTACAGCATTAGTTGAGAGTTTTTTTCTCTTGAGAAAATCTGCCATGTACTGTCCCTGATATGTGTCCAAAAATTTAATAAAATCAAAATCAGAATTGAATGTAAGCTGCAAGCTTGTGAATAGAAATCAAATTGAATCAAATTGAAATGTGTCAATACCCCGCTTTACTACAAATCATCTCAAGTAGTTTATTACACAAAGGGTATGGGGCGATTTTTTATTTTATTATTTTTTTCCCCCTGGTTTTCATTTACTCACCCTCAAACCAATAAGACTTTTGGTCATCTTGGCAACAAAAACTTTTTTTATATATATATTCTTTGAGCATATGTTGCCCTTCTGTTGAAGTCTGGGTAAACCAACATTTTTAAGCTCAAAATAAACAAAGACATTGTAAAATTAATTTCAATGAATGTAGCGATTTAATCGAAGTCTTCTGAATCACTTTATTTTGCGAAATTTTTAATTTAGACTTAGAGCACATCAAATATAATAAAAATAATTAGTAACACATGATTTCAGACACATCTGGTGAATTAAACCAGAGAAGCAGTCTTGAACTATTCAGCCCGGTTTTGTGAACCAAATCAACTGATTCACTGAAAACAGATCATTTTCATGAATGCACTACAAAGATATGATGGATGTTAAGATTTTCAGAGAACAATAACTTAAGATCTGTCCATAACAGATCTTTTTTGACATATTTATATTTCAATTATTTACTTCAGCCGCCATTTAATGTAATGGGGAGAGAAAAACAAACAAATTCTTCAATATTTCTCCTTTTATGTTCAATGGAAAAAGTCAGTCATTCTTGTTTGTAACAACTTGAAGGATGATGTCAGAATTTCCATTTTTCCTATTCCTGAAAATCCACTTCAACATCTGACACAGCCGTTTTTAAAGCGGTAAGACTGTAAATGGCAGGTTAAATATTAAAATTTGTTGCTAATCTACAGTATAACAATGGATGTGTCAACATTAGCGCCTCAGTGGTCAACTGGATTTACCTACAAACCTTTAATTAAACCTTCGGCTTAACTTCCAAGAGCCGATTAGCCTTTATGTACACCGTAACACCTTAGCATGTAAGTACATGAAAGGTAACAGCTTTTCCCTAGTGCTGGCATATCTGCACTGAGACCTGCCCACCAGGACAGCTGTATGGAAATTAGAGAGCTCGGGCTGCACCATTACATGGCCCGCCCTGGCAGCGCTCAGAACAACGGCTCTCTCAGCACCATTGCTTCAGGCATGAACTTGGCAGATTAGCCATTCAGGAAACAAATAAGCCCTCTAACACAGACGGCCCCCTGAAAGGGAGAAATAAAAACAACCTGAATGCTACGACCGGAGACAAGAGGCCTGAAAAACACCAAGTTTCCTCCCTCTAAAGACATTGTGTCTGAGGGACGGAAAACCCTCTGTCGGTGAGCTTGTTTTCCATCTCGCTCGCCTCACTCTCTCTCTCTCGATGCACAAGCAGTGATATTTAACAAGGCTGTAAATAAGCAGCCCTGGGGCATTGTATTATAACAGGATACGTGCACCCTAAAGTGCTCAACAACAGAGGGTACACATCTCTGAACGAGCAGTAGAAATTTCTGAACGAGAGAAATCGTAAAAAGTACAGAGCCGACCGCCCACTCCTCTGCTACTTGTGATACTCATCTGCTGGAACGTGTTGGTGTGAGATCTAACATGCAGCAGATACCGCTAAGGTTACGCTGCTCTATTGATTGGACCGTAGCACATGTTTCTTGCTGAAGAGGCTGGCTGAATCCTTCGCTCATTGTCGGTAAAACTCTGATGAACACAGAGAGCGGGCGGGCTGTAGATCTCACTCGCTCCATAGCCACTGACGGTGGGCGGCAGCGAGAAGGACGCTGTCCACCTCCCTCTATCTGTACATGGTTGCCAGGCAACACGAACAGAGCTCTGGCCAACCGGAGGGTTGTAGTGCTCTCCTTCTGGCCACTCGTGAGTAAACTCTACATCGAGTTTTATGAATATTTACTAGAGGTGATGAGGAAAATTAAATGCAAAATGCGGTACATTAATGGGACTATCATTAAGGCGCTCAATCAACACTTATGTATCTATTAGGGCTGTCAATCAATTTAATCAAATTAGTTACATATGCAGATTAATTAGTGAAAAGAACCTAATTTAAATCAAGAAAAAACATTCGCTGAGAAAAACGCCCAAATGGAGAGATTTCAAAGACACTGACAGATGAGCAGTTCACCTGAAATTATTATCAGAAGGCAGCAGATAGTATGATTAATGTTAAAAAGTATTTAAAAGGACAGTTGACACAAAAATTAAAATGTTGTCATTTATTCACCCTCTTTTGGTTTTGGTCATCTTTGCAACACAGAAAGATATTTAATATTCTCTGAGCATTTATCATTCCATTAGGTAATTAACTTTTTTTTACGATTAAAAACAAAACCCCCGTAACATATTGATCGAAGGCCTAATTTTTGCTCGACAGGTGAGAAGAGAAAAAAAAACAAAAAACTCACTGGTTCATGTCAAGCGGGCATGTTTAAAGGGACATCGGATGCAGTGTGTGGACACCACCACCAATGTTAAAAATGACAACCCTACAATGATAAAAATCCACTGTCCACCATTGTCTCCACTAGGGATGTCAATTTTCGATCATTCCCATAATCGATCGCCATTTAAACTAATGATCAATTAATTGATTGATTAACCTTAAAGGAGAAGTTCCACTTCCAGACAAAAATTTACAGACAATTTACTCACCCGTTTGTCATCCAAGATGTTCATGTCTTTCTTCAGTCGATAAGAATTTGTTTCTTGAGGAAAACCTTTCAGGAATTGCCTCCATATAGTGGACATCAATGGTGCCCCCAAGTTTGAACTTCCAAAATGCAGTTTAAATGCAACTTCACAAGGCTCCAAACAATCCCAGCTGATAAGACCGTCCTTCTTAGGTTGGGATTATTTAGATCCCTTTGAAGCTGCATTTAAACTGCATTTTGGAAGTTCAAACTTGGAAGCACCATTGAAGTCCACTATATGGAGATAATTCCTGAAATGTTTTCCTCAAGAAACAATTTCTTATTGACTGAAGAAAGACAGACATTAAAAAATCTTGGATGACAAGGGGGGTGAGTAAATTATCTGTAAATTTTTGTTCTGGAAGTGAACTAATCCTTTAACACTGCAAAATGCGTCTATTGCAGTGGCATATAGTCACCAGCATGACAGGATGTGCAAATGCCACTCAAAACCTCACCTTACTCACTCGAAGAAAAGGGTATTTTAGTCTAAATAAAAGGCTAGTGGCAGGGCTGTAAAATGAATAAATGTGATTATGATCATTTGATGAAATGAAGAGAGCATGCCGTACTAATGTTTGGAATCATTATACTTTGTTAGCTGTCTCATATCCTGTCACGATATCCTGAGACCACTAAATGTACACAATCACAATGTTTGCAATTGACATTGTCGTCATTTAAAATAAAATGATCCTAAACGTAACTATGCCGCGTTGCCGCACCAGAGTAAACCACTGCCGTCGGCAGAGCTACAGCAAAACACACTGTTGCTCACATGAAATATTTATATGCGAGTATTGTGACACAAATGAGGTACAAAGCTTTGCTTATAAGAGAAACAATGCAGGCAAATGTTACATCACGACTATACTTTTAGATTCATGCTGTTCAAGCCCATACATTTAAAGCCATACGCGGATGGATGTGTTCTGTTTTGCCGGGTGGTCACAAATTCCCATGAATTTAATAATATTTATTGTTGCTTTTCCCAAATCCTCACCCTCTAATTGCGCAGGTTTATTTTATTGTCATTCACTTTTAATCACTGTTTTCACATACTGTGGTAAACATGCGGGTGGGAAATGAAAGATTTCGTGGGCATTAATTAAGAATTTGTTCCTACAACTTATTAACTCGTTCCCTCATTTTACTTAAATCATGGGTTATCTAGGGAACAAATAATTGGGAACAAATAACATGGACTGTGGCCACAAATTAATAAATTGTAGGAATGAATTAACAAGTTGTAGGAATGAATTACACATGTCCTGCTCGTGTCTTGCAGCCCTGTCAAAGCGCAGTACCCGCTAGGAAACAATTAGACCTATCTAGGGAAATTATAATTAAACACGACTTAGTTACTAAAATTCTATTGCTTCCCATGTTGAATGACTTTGTAATGTTTCCATTTTAATATCAAGTTTGGATCACATTAAAAGTGTAATTTGTACATTAGTGAATTATTTTGGTGAAAGATCCAGCCCTGTCACCGTCCCTCATAGCTACACATCGATAGCTTCAATAAGTTTCATTTCTTATCCACAATTAATCAATAAGGTAAAAAGGTGTTTTAAACGACCATTGAGGAATTTTAACCAAAAACCCCAAAGAATCATACCAACTTGTGGAAAATGGGCATCTGACGTCCCTTTAAGTTTCCATTTAACATATTTGATGTGCTCTATGTACAGTATGAAGCGTTGAAGCAAAAAATATTTAAATATCTATTAAAAAAAAAACTGCAATACAGTTTAAAAGATCCATGAATTACCATTTTTAGCTAATTTGTTTTATATATTTTATAAAAAAAATTTTTTTTTTTTTTTTTTTTTTTACATTTTTACCAGAATTTCTTTATTTTTACAAAGAGGATTTGCAACAAGTAATTATACAGCTATAAAATGTAACGCATTCACAACAGACTGCTGGAAAACAAATGTTTGGCATATTATGCAACACATTACTGATGTGCAGCTGTTCAGTTTCTACTCTTCACTCCCTGATGCTTTCAGAATTATAACAAATCAGCTGACAAAACCATCTATGTTAGCCAGCTAGATTGCATTACCTTGGTGACAAAAGAAAAAAAATGTATAAGTAAAATTGTCAGTGGCAAAGCAGCACTGGCTCAATACACTTGAGCCAGTTGTACAGTACACTTGATTACTGCTGAGACCTGATGGTGATTCCTACTAGTAATGGCAAAAATTAACAGTTTGTGTGTAGATCTTATGTATGTCATAACATTTAGGCACAAAACCACTGGACGAATACCATGGAAACAATATCTATTTTTATTATTTAACCAACTGTTGCATGCTAAAGCAGGCATTCCTGAATTAAAATCAAGGCACAAAAACACATCAAACTTGTGTATTGAGGGTGGAAATGCTTCTCATAATTAGTGTATTTTTTCTTTTTTTTAATTACACCCTCCCTCAGTCCTCATTTTTCCTATTGGCCGGCCATCTGTCTTTGATTCACTGTGTGCTGATGTGTGTTAATAACCGTTGTGGAAATGTAGGGACACAAACAGCCACATGGTTTCCGGCCATCCGGCCAAATTATGATGCAGCCAGATAACGTGCATTTTAATATCCTGATTTTTTTAAGAGGGCAAAGGGAAGAAAAAGCACAGTGGCATGACACCACTAAAGACGGGCAGCTATGAGCACGCATTTATTACGCAAAGAAAAGGCATTTAATTAAACAGTTTCTAACAGAACTTGCACTTTGAAACAGGCTGTGAATACAATGCAAAAAGAGGACTGCTTAGTTAAATACCCAAAATAGGTCACAAAATTAATTATTATATCTATTACTCAATCCACAGATTAACCTTCTTACCTAAACAATTCAAAATAAACGTCATATGAATTATGATCTACAGTACTTTTCCGCAAAATTTCACCTCTAGCACTAAACACACAGACAAAAGGTCTTCTTGATAATTACATACAGGTCTGAACTGCATTCTGCATGAATGTATCTCTCCAGGGACAGGACTGCGCATCCCTGACCTAAAACATTACGGGAAAAAAAAGATAAACCTGCACAGGTGGAATGCCAACAAACCTCACTACCAAGCCACCATATCCAAGAAAGAGTTTGTATGACTTTGAGAAGACAAAACATTCAGAGGCTATGAAAGTACTTTCATCTTTAGCAACAACTGCAGAGTGACTTGAGTTTCTGTCTGGCCTCCAGAGAGCTTCTCCTCTGAAGTTTTAATTAGTAAAGAACCTTAATCCTTCACAGTCTAGCTAAAGCTCTTCAAGCATCCAGCTTCTACAATAAAACTGCTTATTAGTATGTACTTAAAGGTGAATTAGTAAGACCTTCTTAAAATGTAAATTATCAATTGTTCTCCAAAAATGAATAAAAAAATAAATGTAATGATTTCAATAGAAGTTTCTTATACTCACCAATGCTGCATATACACTGCCTTTCAAAAGTTTTGGACCAGTTAGATTTTTTTGCGTTTTTTATGCTCATCAAGTCTGCATGTATTTGATAAAATACAGAAAAAAAAAATGATATTGTGAAATAATATTGCAATTTGAAACAACAGGTTTCTATTTGAATGTATTCTAAAATATAATTTATTATTATTATTATTATTAAAGCTGAATTTTCAGCATCATTACTCCAGTCTTTAGTGTCACATAAACGTTCAGAAATCATTTTAATATGCTGATTTATTATCGATGTTGGAAACTGTTGTGCTGATTATATAGATATTACTGTGATACTTTTTTTTCAGGATTCTTTAAGGAATATAATGTTAAAAAGAACAGCATTTATTCAAAATAGAAATGTTTTGTAACAGTATACACTGTGTGCATAATTATTAGGCATGTTGATAATCTGGTCATATTTTTTTTTTTTACCAAGCACATTTTACCAATTCCAAACCACAACAATCTTAATAACTACTATTAATTTTGTATTTAATCATTTGTAAGTGTGTTCCTTCACGGACAGTTATATATCACTTACAAATGATTAAATGCAAAATTAATAGTAGTTATTAAGATTGTTGTAGTTTGGAATTGGTAAAATGTGTTTGGAAAAAAAATATGACTAGATTATCAACATGCATAATAATTCTGCACACAGTGTACACTTTGGTCTGTAATTTCTTTCTTTTTTTTTTTTTTTTTTTTTAAGGAAACTAATTTTTACTCAGCAAAGATGTGTTAGACTGCTAAAAAAAAAGTGACAGTAAAGACTTTGTTGAATTGTTATTCTTTTTTAAATAAATAAATGCTGTTCTTTTGTTCTTTTTTATTCAAAGAATCCTGAAAAAGGTAACAGGTTAAAAAAAAAAAAAAATTAAGCAGCACAGTTTCCAACATTGATTATAAATCAGCATATTAGAATGATTTCTGAAGGATCATGTGACACTGATGACTAAAGTAATGATGCTGAAAATTTAATTAATTTATATTAAAATAGAAATATATTAAAATAAAAAAATATTTATAAATAATATTTCATAATATTACTGTGAGCACAAGACTTACTGTACTAATCCCAAACTTTTGAAAGGCAGTGTATATGATCAAACCACAGTAAAACTGTAATATTGTTAATTATTTTTCCATTTTTGCATATTTTAAAGACATAATTGTACCCTTGTGATGGAAAAGCTACATTTTTGTTTTCAGTATGACATGATCATACAGAAATTATTATAGCATGCTCTTTTGCTGCCTAAATAAGACTCGTCAATGCTGAAAAGCTGTGCTTTTATTTCTGTTGAAACAGTGATGATTTTTGTTCCAGGATTCTTTGATAAATAGAAACATTATCATCAAAACCTTTTCTTTTTATCTGTAAAAAAAGCTTTTACTGTCTTTTTCTAATCAATTTAATGGAACCTTGCTGAATAAAAGTATTAATTAAAGAATGTAACCCAGGCGCCCTAATTAATGAACACTACACAAAAACATCCATCTTGTTAAATCAGTTTGTCTGGAACGTCTGTACTTACAAATGATGGATGTCCCTTTTTCTAATGATGTCTAATGACCAGTTTTTTAAAGCTTCTTGACAAATAAAACACATATTGGTGTCTCCTTATTAAATTTGGACCTGACAGTTTTAAACCCAAATCATCCTCCCCTCTTCCACGTACTTCGACTCTGACGAGCTCTAAAACTATTCATTCCTACCGTATCACCTGAAAACCCCAAATTCCGCTTGGCAGTTCTGAAAACATTCCAAACAGAATGACTACTTCTGTCTGGAAATGACTGACAGGTCAAAGAACAAGGTTCTCCGCCGTGTTTACTGGTTACCTCAGCTGTTTATACCGAGCTGGAAGTTGAACGGCCTAAGAAGAGTGACATAAAAATAGCCTTTTTGAACAAGACTGATGTGGGATTGTTTATTGAAAAACCGGTGGCACAGCGAGCCAGTGTCTCTTGATGCTAGCATATCTCAACGTATGTATGCTGCACATTTAAAACGCACAGCATCTCTAGAGGATTCTTCGCACCAGCACTCAAATTTACAGGATTAGGATGCTCAAGGTCTGTTTACACATCCAAGCCTGTTTGTGCGTGACTAAGAGCGCGTGTGTGTGCGCGTGTACTTCCTGTTTACTCTGTCAAAGCTAATATCTGAGCGAAGAATCTGAGACAGTGTTTCTCGGCAGGTTCTGACAGGGGGGAATGACCCTAGAGATGCAGAGCTTTCAGCAACACACCGGTAATAACACCGGTGGAGGGGCGTTTATTCATCAAACGGGATTAGGCTTTGGTGTGCCGTATCAAGCGATAGGGGCTTGTTTTATGCGAGAAAACAGCCATTGCGAGTCGCAGGAACTAACAGAAAATGACAGCGGGATGAAGGAAAGGCCTAGAAGAGCTCATTCTTTCTGTCGCTCCTGTTAGCAATATCAGCGCTCTCATCTTCCTCAGACAAGTGCACTTCATTCCAAAAAGTGTGTGCAGATGAATATCAGGTCACTGTCGGTGACACCATGCCGTTAAAAGTGGCGAGATGAGATATTGCATCCACAACCTTCACAAAGACAGTTGTTCTGAATACTGAATAGATGAAAGTATATAATTCAATACCTCTACAGCCCTCGCAAACAGTCATCAGGGCGGCCTCATGACTAACACATGTACACGTATGAAAAGAGATACGCGAGATGGGCAGCACAGTTGGTTGGCAAGCAGACGGGACTCTGGGTAGCCTCAGGATAACTCGCTTGCTCCACAGAGGTTTCAGTCCATCAGACACACAGCAGGAAATAGAGCAGACACCTGACCCCATGCCAGACGTTCAATGCAAACAGACCTGGGGACATCTTTGGGATGGCATTCCCAGTTGAGTCCAGAAGCAATGAGAGTTGTTTATTTAGAAAGATAGCGCATGTAATTATGCTGAAATTATGTTGAAATGATCCCACTTTTTTTTTTTTTTTTTATACCAACCCTAAGCCACTGTTGGCTTCTTGATCGCTTTAGAATATATAGGTAACAGGTTGAAATCATTAACATTCAAGCATTACTACCATTAACTAACAAAGAACAACAACTTTACAATGATCAATTACTGTATATTATTCTTTTTTTTACATATACATACTAACAGTAAGATTTTTAATGTTTTTTAAAGAATTCTCTTCTAATTTTCAGCATCATTACTCCAGTTTTCTTTGTCACTTGATCCTTCAGAAATCATTCTAATATGCTGATTTTACTGTTCAAGAAACAATTATTACTACTATCAGCAGCAATATTTAAAACGGTCAAGTACATTTTTTTCAGGATTCTTTGTTGAATAGAAAGTTTCAAAGATCAAAGATTCAAAGTAACCTGAAAAAAAAATTCTACTGTTTTTAACAAATCTTCTGAGCAGCAAATCATAATATTGGAATGATCTAAGTAATGATCTAAGAATGATAGAAATTCAGCTTTAAAAATCACATAAATTACATTTTATATTCAAATAGTAGAAATTTCAGAATTAATGTTTTGCTGTACTTTGGATCAAATAAATGCAGGCTTGGTGAGCAGAAGAGGCTTCTTTTAAAAAAACATTACAAATCTTACTGTCCAAAAATTGTGACTGGTAGTGTACTAACACATTAAAATATTTAAGTTGTAAAAAATGAAATATTCCAGTCTGTAAAACAAACAAGAATTAATGTAGTATATTACAAATGTCATATTCATAATGAACACCATAAAAACATTCATCTGTTAGTTCATAATACCTAATATATTAGTGTTAACAGGCTATAATAATATAATATAATATAATATAATATAATATAATATAATATAATATAATATAATATAATATAATATAATATAATATAATATAATGTTTATTCAGGTGTTAGTAAGGTTGTAAGACCTTTTAACGTTTTAAAGTCCTTTGTGCTCATCAAGGCTATATTTATTTGATTTATAATACAGTAAAATGATATTATGAAATATAGCAATTTAAAACATCTGCTCTCCATTTTATTGTATTTTAACATTTTGACAAAGTCTCACAGGATCCTTCAGAAATCATTCTAATATGTGGATTTGGTGTTCAACATTTCTTACTATTATTATTGCTCAACATTTCTTACTACATATTACCAATGTTGAAAACATTGCATTGCTTAATTTTGGTGGAAACTGATACTTTTTTAGAATCTTTTATAAATAAAGTTCAAAAGAATAACATTTATTTGAACAAATTACTCTTTACTGTCACTTTGAATTTAATGCATTCTTACTGAATAAAAGTTAATTACTTAAAATTTAGTTCTAATTATTTAATTAAATTAAATGTAAAAAAAATCTTACTGAGCCCCAACTTGTCAAAAGTGTTTACTGTTTGACAGTAAAACAGTTAAAAAAGGTCAGGATTAGTGCAGAAACCAGCCAAGCCATTTAACTGGTGAATCCCTAATAAAAAAAAAAAAAAAAAAAAATGTACTGCTGTAAAGATGGAAATAACTTAAGAGCTGTAGAGGCTGAGAATGGCCATGTATGTAAAGGTTAGACGTATTAATGATTAAGCCTGGATCAAGTCGGGTTAGCGAGACTATCATGAGAAGCTGTAATCGGTACGGTCTGAAATGAAGATGTCTAATGGTTCTTTGTATAACAGATAAGCAGATTTTTCACTCAGGATATCTTAAACAAGCATGAAGGATAATGATGTTGGTAATGAGAGCTGGGTAATCACATCAGAGGTTTATTTTAGGCATGATTCTGCTCAGACAGCGAGGTAATCAAATCAAGAAAAGGAAGTCCCTTATGTATCAAATAATCAGATTCATTATCATCTTGCTGACCTCAAGTCTCAGTGATGTTAAAGCGAAGCTCTTACGCAGTTTGGCCCTCTAATAATAAGGATCCAAAAACTGATTCCAGATCTGTGAGCTCAGAGTACAGTTATCAGTGTTTGGGATGCACAGTACTGTTTAAATGTTTGAGGTTGGTGATGTCGTCTTTGCCCACCATCAAAAATACAGTAAAAACAGTAATAAAATCTGTAATAAAAAATGCCTATTTAAAATATTATAGCTTTTTATTTTAATATATTCTAAAGTGTAATTTATTCCTGTTTTGCCAGTCTTCAGTGTCACATGAACCTTCAAAAATCATTCTAAAATGATGATCTGGTGTTCAAGAAACATTTCTTAATGTTAAAAATAGTTTGGCTGCTTAGTATTTTTTTGTGGAAACTACTCATTTTGATAAATAGAAAGTTCAAAAGAACAGAATTTATTTGAAATATATTTTTTATTGTTTAGTCTATCCTTTTTTTAAACATCCATATGTACTCATTTTCTTTAAAAAAAAAAAAAAACAAGACAAACACATGCCAATAAAACAAATCCCCAATAAACCTCAAACACACTACACTGTAAAATATAAAAAACAAAATTTGTTGAGTCAGCTTAAAATAATTTGTTACCCTGCTGCCTTAAAATTTTAAGTTCAGTCAACTAAAATAAGTTTAGTCAACTTGAAATGTTAAGTTGTACTAAGTAACAACGTAGATATTTATGTTTGCTAAACTTAACAGATGGGTAAGTAACCCAGCTGCCTTAAAATTTTAAGTTGATTCAAATCAAATATCCAAGTTGTCACTTAGTATAATTTAACATTTCAAGTTGAATAAACTTTTGAGTTGACTGAACCTAAAATTAAGGCAGCCAGGTTACAAATTATTTTAAGTTGACTCAGCAAATTGTTTTTTACAGTGTAGGTGGTTTTCATTGATTTTAAAAAATTAAATGTTCTCGACCTGCACCAGTTATCCTCAATGGCTGACTTGATATTGACCACAGTACTGCAATGCCTTTGTAAAAGGTAATAGACTGACAATTTAAAAGTAACCCAAGATCCTCAGAGAAGAGTTTAATACACACTGACTAGCTGAAATTGACTGGAATTTAACTTTAACCTTAAATTTAAGTTTTACATTTCTGCTGCTTTGTAGAACACAAGCAGATAAATAACAGACAACAGTAATTAAACAGAAAGGGCCTAGATACAGACGCGCTAAATACCCCACACTGTTTAAGTAAAACATCTAGAGACCATAATGGCTTTTGAACATTACCAATCACAGCTGAACATAACCAGACATATCCAATCACATCGGGGTGGAGGCATTGCCTCCTCTGAAGAGACTTTCCCCCATTCATTCATATACATTTATATCTAAAAAATATATTCTGATGAATATCAATTTAGAAGCTTCTGTAAGAAAAAGAAAAAAAGCAGAAAGATCTAAAGCAGCTGTATAATACAAGGTGGCCAAACAGGAGATGTATATTTATTAAAGGGGCGGCTCGCAGACAACCACTTAATCAAGAGCAGATGTGGATGTGATGGTGGGTGGTTTAAGGCACATCTACTGGGTAATGTGATGACACCCTGAACGAAGATGGTTCCTGAGATGAATAGAAAATCAGGCTGACTTGCTCCATGAAAAGATGATTATTTGTTTAAACTTAAGTTACATGTAGATGTTTTTTTTTTTTGCCCCTCATTTCAAAATGTCCATGGTAAAGTGTGTAAATTCTCTGCTAGAGTGCGGTAAATGTCTCAAGCAATGAGCGTTTGAAGTCCACCTGTTTCTCATCGAGATTCTTGTGATGTTCGCTCAGCCGGAACGCCTAAGCGTCTGAGGGCAGGGAAAGGCCGGATAACTGGCAGACACTGCACTGTCCGAGCAATGACAACAGTGGTTCTGACTTCCTCTAACTGAAGGGAATGTGGGAATGAACTATAACTGGTGGCCACAGAGGTCAAGTATGCAGTTGTGGTTGCACTGACGTTGAAATATATTGGGATGGTGCTTGCTTTGTACACAGTAAGGGTGTTAAAAAAATAATAAATACATTTTGAAGCACAGATGCAGTTATATGCCATCTAAACGGATGTGGAAAATAAGTCTTGTCTGCTGCTATAGCAACTGGATTTGAGACTGAATGTCCTTGGTTCGTTTTGTCAGAGTTTGAAAAAAAAAAAAAATAAATAAATAAAATGTCAAAAAAATCTTCATTGACATACAATAGATGGATTTGGAGTAGACGTCACAGTTACATCACTTGCAGCTGCGTGTGCATAGTGGTGGCAGAAAAACACTGGTAACAAATGAAATGAAACTCCACGGAATAAGAGAAAAAAAAAAATTGTGCCTTTTGATTACGTTTATTTGTGATTTGAATGTGCCTCCTGATCTACATATCCGTCTATGTTCGCGCAAATCATTTGTGATCCAGCTTCACTTACATTAGAAGTGAGAACAAGGGTTTTTATGAATCTTTGCGATCGCCTTTCCTAATATGCCAGTTAGCAAGTTTAGCAGCTAAACGCGGCTAAAGTAAACAGGCTCGTCACTCCACAGAGAGAAGAGAGGGGCGGGGCAAGCAGAACTCATTAACATTTAAAGCAACCTCGACCAGAACAGGATGATTTTTGCAGAACTGATTTTGGCAAAGTAAAAAGGGTGTTGTTTTACACTACCATTGAGAATTTGTAACCAAAGTATATTATAGACTTTTCATTAAGACCCTAAAGAATCATATCATCTTGTGGAAAATGGGCATCCGATGACCCGTTTAAACCTTTTCCTAATAACATTTTACATAATATTTATTAATTTTATCTTACAATTCTG
The DNA here is from genome assembly GCF_022985175.1 of Labeo rohita. Lineage (NCBI taxonomy): Eukaryota > Metazoa > Chordata > Actinopteri > Cypriniformes > Cyprinidae > Labeo > Labeo rohita. The sequence continues at coordinate 33,334,380 of NC_066869.1, read as the reverse complement.
ACTTTTTTTCTTGAAAATGCAAGTTTATATCAGCTAGCTTAGACTATAACTTTTGTAACTATTTAACTCAACAATAGTGAGTCAATTCTCAGCGGAAAAAAGCCAGACCGAGGGGAAAAGCAGGGTTGCCAGGTTTTCACAACAAACCCGCCTATTTGCATTTTGAGTGGGGAGGTCCCCCGTTAAAAATAGCGTTCCGTTGGGTAAAATATATACACGTTTTTTTTAGGTAGGGTTCCCCTGGTAAAATTAGCAATCCAGGGGCGACATATTACATTATTGGGGATGCTTCAACCCGTGGACATGAAAAAACAACCCGTGGCAACAGTGTTACAGTAGCCCAATTCCGCAGGAAAACCGTGGACATGGCAATGCTGCGGAAAACAGAGAATGACGAGTTGTTTTTTCTTATCAGAAGTGAGAGATTTAATCTCAGAATTGTGAGAATATAGTCAGAATTTTGAATATAAACTCAAATGTACATTATTCTTTTTTTCCTTGGCTCCAGAGACTGCTACTTAAAAACCATAATTTTCTGCAACCAGATAAGCACCGCCCACAAAAAGTCATCACTGTTTGCAAACACTTAATTTGTCTATAGGACTATGAAACAGGAAATTGTAACTACTATAGTGACAGCAACTTGAAGTGTTAAGCAATTATTATTTTAATTCTGAGTAAGAAATATTCAGAAAAGCTATAGTAAGCTGTAAAATGTAGGTGTGAGATTCAAAAACTAAAACTTAACTTAAAACTTAAAAGAACTAGTTCATAAACGTATAGTTTGTGAATTGTTTGAGCTACACTGATCACACGGGTTTTGATGGACTAAATACATCCGCTCATAAAAGTCATTTGTTCATGAATCCGTTGGACTACTTTGCCATACTTTACATTTTTCAATCCCCATCAAGAACCTGCTAATTTGAGTCATTTTTTCGTTGGTTAGGTAGATTCAAAAGTCCTTTCACTATATTTTAATAAGGTATTCAGTTAACCACTAATGGATCTGAACGTCATTTACTTCCGGCAGTTAAAGACAGGAACCGGTTTCCAAACCTACTCTCTTTGATTAGTCATTGTAATGATCCAACCAAATTACTATGACACAATCTCACAAATGATCTCCAATTAAATATTCACGTGTTAGTAAGCAGCTTTTGACTTCAAATTTCATTTCATGTGGGCCGGTAGATTGCAACTTGAACGCAGAGAGAAAACAAATAACTTTTTACTGCCATTAAACAATTCTGTTGTTTAGTTCATCACAAGACAAGGCTCCATTTAATCACTTTATGTGAATGGAAAAAGAGACAAAGCGTTCGCCACATTCTGGATCTTAGCTTAGCTTTGACAAAAAAGGCTTCTGTGGCTCTGTCTCAGGCTGATAAAATGGAAAAGTAAAGCTTTTATAAGAAAGAGAATGTTAAAATGCTTTACGGCTCTTAAACGCAACTTTCCCATTCAATTTGGCTGGTCCTGATGCTAATTCATTAGGGTTCGTTTCTTTTTTATGGTCTGCTGAGTTAGACTCTGGTTACTATTGTGGATTGACAAGCCCTGTTTCACAGGCTGGTATTTGCGTCATAGACCTCCATTTTACTACAAAACACTTCTCTAACAGGATGTCGCTGAAAATAGCCTAGCAAAATGAACTAATAGAAAGAAATTCAGGCAGAAGGGGATTTAACCACCATCTTGTAAAGACGCAGAGCTTCTGATGCTCTGCCAGGCTCCCAAGGTCCCTCATCTCAACCACCCCTCCGCTGGCAATGACTTCTGCCCCCATGACACGTGTCGGCCACTCAGCTCGCTAAGTCTGAACCATTGCAGAGGCTGCAGGGGGTTCCAAAATACAGTGCCCCCACTGTGCCGTCACAAAGTGCGCGGCAGGAAAATTCAGTTATCTGATCGCTCCCTGGCCTTGGATCAGTGACTCACAGTCCAAGGTTAACACAACACTCCAGCCACCTCCACGGTGCACGGCAGAACATTTCTGCTCATGCCAACAATGGCACCCTTGTTCAAAGCCAAGAGCAGGCAACAACAAGCTCATGCCGTCTGTGCTCAAGCGTCTTCACTACGTTCCTGAAGAACCTATGCGTGTTATCTTATCTGGACTACGTGAGTTCCATACCATCAGAGTGACGGTATTTCAGAGCGAGAGAAAGTTATTTCAAGCCGCGACTACATAAATTGATTGCTGCAGACTTCAAGTCAAAACCAAATGCTTAAAGGAGAAAACTAAAATTTACAGACAATTTATTCACCTCCTTGTCATCCAAGATGTTTGTCTTTTTCTCTTCAGTCGTAAAGAAATTATGTTTTTTGAGGAAAACATTTCAGGATTTTTCTTCCATATAGTGGACTTCTATGGTGCCACCTAAATAAATGACAATTCATATACTTTTTAACCTCAAATGCTCGTCTTGTCTAGCTCTATGTGAACTGTGTATTCCGGTTCATGACAGTTAGAGTAGATCGAAAAACTCCCATCTCATTTTCTTCTCCAACTTCAAAATCATCATACATCACCGTTTTTATCTTTTGTAAGGAGTGTTGGATCATCTTTGCATGTTCACTTTGTAAACACCGGGTCGGTACTTCTGCATCAATGTAGGACGATTTTGAAGTTGGAGAAGAAAATGAGACTGAGATGACATGAGTTTTTAGACATACCCTTACTGTCTTGAACCGGAATACACAGAGCTCACACAGAGCTAGATAAGCATTTGAGGATAAAAAGTATACAAATTGTCACTTTTTTAGAAAATAACCAATCGCCTCGCTATACAAGACCCTTCTTCCTCGGCTGGGATCATTTAGAGCCCTTTGAGGCTGCATTTAAACTGCATTTTGACTGCAAGTTCAAACTCAGGGGGAAACATTGAAGTCCACTATATGGAGAGAAATCCTTTTCCTCAAAAAACAATTTCTTTATGACTGAAGAAAGAAAAACATGAACATCTGGGATGACAAGGGGGTGAGTAAATTATCTGCAAATTTTAGTTTTGGAAGTGAATCAGAATTTGCTAGTAACAGAACATAACAGAAGTTATAGGTAGCAACAGAATAACCACAATGACTAACATCCAGAAGTATTCTCAACCAATGAGGCAAGATCGAGAAAAATGCCAAGGGAAAATTGCTAATTTTTTTCTACAACAAAATGACTAATTTCATGGTCTGATTCATTACACAGACAGAAAAAAAACAAGTGCAAAAACTGTACCTTTAAGGGTAAAACAGCTTATCACCAGAGCAGTAACCTTAAAGGGACGACTTTGTACCTTATCTACCCTAAAATGTGCATTAGTACCTTAAAGTCATGCAGAAACATGCTTTTTTGGAAATTAACAAAATGTTTTATGTTGTTTGTTTTATGTATGTTTTGTGTTTAATGTTTTAAACATTCAAAAATCGTGTGCTCTGGTCTGTTATCATATACTACAAGATTTTCTCAGAGCGTCCAGAATCTCAAGATGGGCTCTGATTTGTGGCAACTAGTGTCGACTGTTCTAGACAGCAAATTGGCAAAATTTAGGTTGTACAATGTATTACAGCTTCAAGGTACTACTATGAACTTTTTATCCCTCACATCATGAACTTGACAAAATATGATATTAAAACATTTTTTATTTGTGACCCTGGACCACAAAACCAGTCATAACGGTCAATTTTTTGAAAATAAGATTGATATGGATATTTAAAGCTGAATAAATAAGCTTTTCATTGATGGTTTGTATGGTTTGTTAGGATAGGACAACATTTGGATGAGATAAAAAAAAAAAAACTTTAAAGTGGTCCAGATGAAGTTCTTAGCAATGCATATTACTAATCAGAAATTAAGCTGATACATTCATGGTAGGGAATCTTCATGGAACACTATCTTTACTTAATGCCCTAATGATTTTTAGCATAAAAGAAAAATCTATAATTTTGACCCATACACTGTATTGTTGGCCATTGTTACAAATATACCCATGCTACTTATGACTGGTTTTGTGGTCCAGGGTCACATTTGATAGAACACTTCTGACCTAATGGTCAACCATGACCAGCGCTGTCGTCATTCAACTATGTTACCTGGAGTGATTGACAAGCAAGGAAAAACTGTGATGGATTCCAAATAGTAGTTTAGAACAAACAGCAAAGAATAGCAATGACTAGAATACTTTTTATGGGAGCATTTAGAGGGATTATAGCAGGGAGCTGCCAAACTCAATGAAAACATCAGCTGTTAGACCACACTGCCACCTGCTGTTCACCAACTGATAGCGCACAAGAATAAACAGCACTTCTATGATAAATGCTTTGTTGATTTACATAGACACTAGGGAAATGTATGTAGTGCACTGAAGCGTGGGTTTTGTTAAAAAAAAGATTCAGCTTACCTATCATGAACCAATCCAGCGATGCCATCAAAAGTGGAAGGTAAACATAAAAAGAAAGAAAAAAAGACATTTCAGTCACTAGTTTTTAGCATCAAGTTCATAGGTTATGCTTCCACTGAAGCACAACTGACAGTTTTTCCAAACCAAATTCCTCTTTGAACTTCATGACAGCTAGAATGCAATATGCCTTTAAAAAGCAGCATGCATCAAATGTTATTATCTACACAAAATGCACCACTTTTCATGGGGGGAAAAAAATACTCTGAAAAAAATCCACAAAGACTGCATTTAATAATCAGTGGCACAGATGGAGCGGGCTGAATCAGTAAATCAGTATGCCGATTCTCTGCAGCCCTTCCATCAGAATGACTGAAGACAGAGAGGGATGGAAATCAACAGGGGAGAGTGGAATAAACAACAGGCCAGGGCGTCTGTGCATGGTGATGGAGGAGTAATGCGGTAGAGTGTGTGTGCGTTTCTGGGTGCGGATATGGGCCACTTACACAAACACCCCGGGAGACTCCATAAGGAGTTTAATTAGCAAACTAAAACACAAGGTGTTTGACACAACATTCATATAAATGGAACAGGAGCGAGGGAAAGTGTGCCAAGTGTGAAAGCAACTGCTTTCAGTCCCTCATAAACACTGCAATAAATTGCCTATTAGTCAGCTGACGAAAAAGAATGACAAATAAAATCATAACTGAAACTCAAGAATTATACATCTATCGATCCAACCAAAAAAACTGAAATTCATTCCAAATACATAAACACAAACATTGAATTCAGTGCATGATAATGTTTGTCTGTTAGAACAATAAATATTTTAACAAAACTGCTGTCTAACAAACCAATCAGTGTGGTCTAACTAACAAGCAAGAATATGGAGAAAAAGAAAAGGGATGTCTCTTAAAATATTAGAAAATGTGATAATCAGTTATAAGGCTAGTCCAGGTTGTAAAATTGCCTGGGGTGAATCTCTCCAAAAAAGTAAAATGTTTTTACCATAAAATGTTCTAATAATAATTAAGATACAAATAGATTAAGATTCAAATGTGTCATATAGATTGATTTCTAGAGTGCTTAAAAGTTCCTTAAAATTTGTATAAAAATGTGCATTTTTCCCAAACCTCATGAAAAAAAAAACCCATCAATACAAAGAATGCTTAAGAATTTGATACGTTTATTCTCTCTTCTAAAATTCTAAAGAGGTGTTTTCATTTATTGACAAAGGGCAAGCCACATGCTCTTCTTTGGTTTAATGCTTTTCTTCATAACAGGCATCAGTATTTTGCTTTCCAGGGTTTTCAGTCTAATTATGTAATTGTTGAAAGGTGTTCCTCAAGGTTCTACCATGGGACCACTGCATTTTCCAATTTTTTATTAATGAATTATCTCAAATATGCCTGAATTGTTCTGTACATCTTTATGCCAATGACATTGTTATATACACCACTTATTATATTTCATTTAAAATTCTGAATTATTATTATTTTTTTTTTTTCTTCTAATTTTAACGCTTCAAAAATTGGTTCATAATATGCTTATGCAATATAAGATATTGAATATTTGAATATTACTTTTGATCATGGTTTATCTCTTGATAATGTTGATTTATTTAAATATCTTGGTCTTTGGATTGATCTTGAACCATCTTTCAAGCCTCATATTGATTATATTGTTAATAGAGCATATGGTTGTTCGGACGTACTTTATTGTTCGATTAATCGTTTTACATTTCAAATTATGAGGGCAATTATTTCTCAGGTAACATTAACTCTTATTGATTATCCTGATATTGTGTATCAAAATAACATTTATCTAAAGCCTCTAAATGTTGTTTACAATTCTTTGCGTAGTTTGCATTAAGGTGTTCATATCATACTCACTGCTATAAGCACGAATTGTACAATTTTCACAAGTTCTCCAAACAAGCACAAAGTGAAAAGGACACCAATAAAGCTGATCTTTTCAGTGAACTAATGTCCTCCAAGAGAGACAGGAGGCTCAGACAGCAGTTATCTGGCCTGAAGTCACTTCTGCCACCCTAGAGAAGACATACTGTGCTCCTGACATTATTCCAAGCACTAAGAACGGCCAAAGCCTGCAGATTCCTCACTTCTGATCTCTGAACACACACAAGCCGTTCCTCTCTGACCTTAGAAGCCCACAAGATTACAGACGGTGGAAACTAGACAGAAACAAGTCTGTGTGTCTTCCAACAATGAAGTCTGCAAACGCATCCACTACATATTTCCATGACATACACGCTTGTTTACTTCATCTAAGGAGCTTTTAAGAATTCACACGCCTCCTTTATCCTTCAGGGTTGACCAATGTTGCCATTAGGTTGCTTTCATGTATACTAAACCAACTAGTGCTTATTAACGGAGCCCCAAAGCTCAAGCATTAAAATTCACCCATTTTTTAATGATATCATATATTTTCGAATGCATCTTCCATCGAACACCGTGCTTTTTGAGGATAGAGGAGGAGGACAGGGAGTAATGTGGGCCTAAAAAGACTGTCTGAGATGAAGATCAGGATCCAGGGACTGACTGTAAGACTAAACACAGAATCAAAAGACCTGCTAGATTCTCAAAGTCATCCCTCATGATTGATCTTCAGAGAGCGGCCCAAGAGAATCCCATAACAACCAATCATCCAAATATTACACAGCAAGAAAATGCAAATGCGACTAACTTTCCACTTCATGTTCATCTGCAAAAGGCAACCGCAATTCAAATATTTTTTGTCTAAAGGACATAGTGTTCTTGCTTTGCTCAGCACTGCACAAATCATCTGAGACTGGATACTTTCAGAAGTTCTCGAGAAATTTAGAAATTCACACTAAAGACTAGACTGTGCACTAATTAATTTAGTCAATTTAGGCAAGTGAAATGACACGAGGGTCTTTTATGGAGATTGCTGCTTAATGAGGTATTAAGAGTTGTAGTCACAACGCAGTTACTGAGACAAAAAGGCATACTGATCTTTTAAAGAATGTGACAGGACTGGACATTATAGCCTTTTGGAAACGTTATTTCAGTATTTATGCATTTGTTTTAAAAAGGACTCTAAAGGATTTTTTTTTTTATTAGAGAAGCCATCGTTTCAACCAAAAAAGACATTGTTGCAAAACTTTGATTTAAGAACGGCAACACTTTACCTACAAGCTGCAAGACAAGGAGGAAATCACAGAGCTAGCTGCAAAACAGACCTTTGTCATTTTTGCTGTTGGTAGACAGATTGTAAATAAATGTAGGGTTTTGACCTTTTTTCTAGTCAGCTGCCTAAAATTAAGACTAAGAATTTTGAAGCTCTACAGACATAGTCATCAAGGTACAAAATTCTTTGTCAGATTTTACATACTGTACATGTAATGTTAAGGTTTTTCTCTTTAGTGCCTAATCTAACAGAGGAACAAAAAACAACCAACAAATTATACAACAATAATATTAATAAGAGCCAAATTACAAGGGGGTAAAAATGACTTCAGAAACATGGCAGCATCATAATGTTATTTTTACACAGCGATTGCAAGCTCTATTAGTAAAATCTGTTGACTTTAGCAATCTTTGTTACATTATGTGCCAACGGTGACCTTTCAAAAATGGGGAAACAGCATTTTTCAAGTTTTTTCTCTGAAGTTTGCATGTCTGTAACTCTAGTATT